>NC_064639.1:797426173-797726173 GCF_023864345.2 Schistocerca serialis cubense
TTTGAACCAAAGCCTAAATGTATAGCAGTCTTCTCATTGCACCTGTCTGTGTCTCAACATCTCCATTTCATATGTGTGAAACAATCAAAGCGTGTGATGGTCTGGTAGCTTTTGACATAGTTTTAGGTTTCTAATTGATCATCTGATGTGTTTGTCAAATTCCTTACAGGATTTTGTTGATGTTTTCTGTTTTGACATATGTGTTGATGAGGAACTTCAGTTTTTGATGACTAAAGGTTGATATCAGCTGCATAGCATTAATTTTTAAAATTGTATTGTGCCAGACCAGCATTTACCAGATTCCTACCCATCTTCAGAAACATGCTACAGAAGACAAGTCCAAATGGGGCTCTCAGGTCTGCTGCTGAATCACATTTTGTGTATCCTATAATGTTAACTTGAGGTAACTACTTGAAATTGTCAGGTGGTGGCTGGTGGTCACTGCTGGCGACAGTTGCTACTTAGCAGTAACCCGTATTCGAACTCAGTCCCGTACACAGTTTTAATCTGCCAAGAAGTTTCATATCGGCACTCACTCTGCTGCAGAGTGAAAATCTCATTCAGGTATAGTTAAAATTTGGAAAGAAGGATCATCCTTATACTAACAGTACAACACTTCCAAACTTATATAAAGTTGACTTCAATGGAACAACTAACATTAAAATAATTGTTCAAACAAGTGACACTGAAAGAGAGCAAGCTGGAATCACCCATCTGCTCTTACTGGAAATCCTGTTAATAATTAATTTTTTTTACTTATTTTTCAATTTACATACTTTTCTAAGTACTATACAAGTGGTAAGTGCTCAAGTATTTCAAACTTCAACCAAGTTTTTTCCCTCTTGGATTCATCATTCAAGGCATTGTTTCCAATGCGCTGATTCCAATGATGTATCTAGTTTTACTGAAAAATCTGTTGATCAATAGATATGACTAATTGAACTTTCCATTACAAGTCAGCTTGGCAATTTTCATTTGAGCTAGTATGTATTTATGGACCTAGTGACACAACTCGTGAAAAAATAGAAATTCTGACTTCTCAGTAGTGTACTTAAATTTCTGTGAAACTAATTAACTTTTGAGATAATTAACATTTACTTTCAGGAATATCCACATATTTCATTGCAGATTTTGACTCTGTGCTTTTACAGTCTGACCTTTACCATTATGCTTTTGTTGACCTAATTTTTATGCACAAAATGACATACTTCAGTAATTATGATTTTTGCGTAATTGACTGTAATTATCAATATGGCTCTTGTACCCATAAATAGGATATTTCCAGTGCAGATGCATAAAATGGTCTCATAAAGTTTTCTAATTTTCTATACCACCACATATTTCATAAACACAATTACTGTTAGTACTTTTAGTCCATTCTGAGTGGAAAAATAATGTTTTTCAAATGATTATGTAGTTTCCAAGATCATAATATATTCTCACACCAGTCTTTAAATAGTTCGATGCCATCCAGACTTTTCAGTCTGGACTCAGGTACAGCAACGGTAACACCTATATGCAATTAGCCTAAAAAAAGTTTACAGTCAATAAGTAAACATGTAACATCAGTGTGCAACTTTATCGTGAGAGTCCTTATTGAGTAAAAAAGAAGACGTACATAAAAAATGTGTGGAACTTGCTAGTCCTCACACAACATTTATATGAGATTTTGAGAAACCATGACTAGCTTGAGTAGTGGCTAAATTTGATTTTGACATTTGCATTCTAGCACTACAGTGTTGTTGATTTACCATGTTGACATTCATAGAGCTATCCAGTATTCATCAAATTCACATTTAACTTTTCTATGAAAAACGTTGATCTTTGTATGTATGAACAACATGCATGAGTCGATTATCTTATGTACATTTATCAAGGAGTGATTGGGTTAAGTCTTTCAAACCGATGAATGTGTTTTACTTTGGACTGGTATCATGCTATGTAAATGATGGTCAATCATCTCAGTGACTGTCTCAAAACTCAAGTATGTGCACTGTTTACATAATTTATAGCCAATGTTTTCTGCAAATATAGTGTCTAAAAGGACTTTTAACTTCAGAAATTTACTGTAATAGTCACTGTGATACTGGTGTCATAGGACAGTGTGAGTGTCTATTTGCACAGAAATATTTGATGTGCACCCTGATTTGGTCATTACAGTGTTTTTGGTGGTAATAAATGTGAATAAAGCCATGTTACCTGAAAATCTGTGTAGTGTATATCATTTTCCAAAATTTCTAGATATCAGTTTATAGCTATTCCACAAGACTTTGTTCACTGAGGTTAGGGTTTAATGAAAATGCTGGTAGATACCATCACAACACTTCCAAAAAAATACATGAAGTCGACTGTAATGGGACCACATTAGTTAACTGTGACATAAATAAGGCTAAATTCACAGTAGGGAAACACTGAACATGAGGTCCTACAAGGTTTGGTGCTTGGCCCACTCCTGTTCTTGGCCTACATAAATAATTTACCTTGGACGAGAACTCTTCAAAAACTGTGATGTTTGCTGATAACACTAGTATACTGATAAAGGGTGCAAACACATCGATATCAGACACAGTGAGGAGAATAATGGACCATTCTCACAACTAGTTGACACCAAACAGTTTAATCCTTAACCAGACAAAGACCCATTTTATGTGATTCCAAACAAATCAAAATTACTTACATGTATGCAAAAGGGAGATCAATGGCCACACACTGGATGAGGACCTTTGGGTGAAGTTCCATCCAGATGTATAAAAAAAGTGAGTTGGCAGCAGCATATGGATAAGTTAACCAAAAAGCTCAATTCTACTTGTTTTACACAAAGAAATCTCTCACATTGTGTTGACATGCGGATGGGTTTGCTAGTATGCTTTGCACAGTTTCACCTGCTAATGACCTACAGTAAAATCTTCTGGGGCAATGCAACTAAGATATAGCTGAACATCAACAGATTCTTACATTTGCATGGTATCTGAGGTGACAATAAGGTTAAATTTAGGATGAACTGTGAAATTTACAACCATAATACTACAAGTAAAAATGATTTCCATGTACTCTATAATCCCCATGTAGGGCTCAGAAAGGAATTTTATATTTTGGTGCAAGAGTCTACATCAGGTTGACAGCTGACGTTAGGCAGAAAATTGAAAATCCCCAATAAAAAAGTAAAAAAGTAGCTTATTAGCCACTTGTGCATTTTATCAGAATACTCCAACTCTGTACTGGAGTACATTGTTTTGAAAGTTCCTGGCTGTGCTGGACTGAGACTCAAACTCTTGCTTATGCTTTTACAAGCAGGAAGGTAGGAGGGAGATACTGATTAAAGTAAAGTGTAGAGGGTAATTGTGAGTCATGCCTGGTTATCTCAGTCAGTAATAGCATTTATAGCAAAAGGCTAAGTTCCAAGTTTGACTACTGATCCTGATTTTTTGAAATTTCTTATTTTGAGAGTATTAAAGGGCAATTTGTTTTAATTGTTAAAAACCATTCAAGAACACACTTTTTTTATTCAAGACAACTGTCATCTGTTTGTATATGCTGGACACATGTTCACCATATGTAAACAAATGTGTCACCATGTGCCATATTTGTATCATGCAAAAAGCAACTGTGTTAACAATATGTATATATGGACATGGACTTTTTGACCAGGTACTGTGTGTTTTTAAATATTTTAGCAGTGACAAACATTTATAATGTGCTGAGTTTTATCCACTTGATATCTTGTGCATGAGGTTCAGTGTAAAATGAACATGTTTTATTCCAAAAAAATGTTTAAGACCTGAAGATGACAGCTAAGACTTTTGAAAGTGTTTGTTTTGAATAAAAAAAAGTGCTGTGTTAGCTTTTGAATGATTTTTAACAAATAAACATATATAAAATAAAGCAATTTAGACATAATTCCTTTAATTATCAGTATGAGTAGATTATCACTAGTCTTCTTGCTAATGTATAACATGACTCATTGTCCACCGTCTACGGCATGATGGGATTTACAGAACATACTATGTGAATGGGTAAATCAGAAGTTGAGAAGTTGCTTGTAACAATTTTTAAAAACTTCTTTGCCTCCATATTGGGCACTAATTTTGTGACTTTTATCTTCTGCACTTTCCTTTCCTCTTGAAATAGAGAAGAATTGCTTGGTTGCTACAACAATTGACAAGGTCAATGTAGTACGAATATATGAGAAATCACCTGTAAATGACCAAGATCTTTTATACTGATACTACCATTATATTATCCACAACACACTTCTGGTGAGAAAAAATATCATATCAAAATGTAAATGTTAAGTAATGTCTATCCCTCTTTTTATCCAACTTATTCACAAAATTCGTTTTCTGATGTATGAGACCTTAGCATTTACTGCCAGAGATCAGTACACTCCAATATTTGGGAATGACATGTTGAGCAGCAACATTTCTTAAGCTACATTTTGCTCTTTATCAAAGGTATTTCTCAATATCATCCACTGCTACAAAATAAAGATGTGGGCAAATACAGTGACCTATGAGCTGTCTTAAAGAGATGAACTCTGCACTTCACATGTAACCATGATGTGCTGAATAGCCTTCAACTTCTTTTGTTTCTATGCACGCTATCAGACACTGGATCATCCTGTACACACTATTGCTTTTGAATATTGTTATGACTGAGACACTTTTGTGTCCTTTTTTCTCCACTATACATGACAACTTGCAGTGTAATGATAACAGCCTTTCAGACATGATGTATTCTGCACCTGTGCTGACTCTGTACCTACAGTAAAGTGTGTGGGGACACAAGCTCTATGGACTCCTGTCCCCAAGAATATCACTGCAGAAACAATATCTCTGGACCTTGAGTAATGTGTTCTGAGATGCAAAGTGTTTAAGTTGTATCTGTCCGTATAATGCGCATAAATAAATATTGTGTACGTGAATCTGTAACCTTGACAGTCATTACTTATCATGAACATCATGTTTGTTACCCAATTCCTACAATGGTGATCCTGAGTTTTTTGACAACTGTGCTGCGACATTTTCGTGCGACATGTTGCTCCACCTCCACCCAATGTGAGAATCCAACACCTTGCTGATGTGGATCCTACACACACCAACAGTCAGCCAGCTACAGGCAATGATAGCAAGTGTTGCGGGTGTTTATCTAACAACTTTTCACCACTACAAGATGGAAATTCAATACTTCTGTGTTTAATACCTGCACAACAATGCAACCATTGTCACATCAGTACACACATAAGGACTACGACATTGAACTTCCATCGACCACAGTGCCTTTAACAAACACTGAAAATAGTGCCACAATTGCTTATATGGACAATTACCTCATCAGACTACACAATGAAGTGACAATGATGATCGGTGGTAATGAACAATCGTGCTACCCTGCTGCCCCAACCATTCTCGAGTGCAATATTCCAATTGATATATATTCAGCTAGTACTAATGCTACTCACAAGTCTCCCTATCAACTAGTGACTCTACCATTACTGACATGTCAAGCATTGACAGGCTAATTATGGACACCAACCACAGCGACATAACAAACACCAAACAATCAGTGACAACAAACAAACTTGGAGGGCAGTGTATTTTGTGGTCTCAGTGACCACATGGGCTAACAATCTACCATGAATTTATCCAGCCAATGATGATTACACAACACTCAGCCGACCTATGGGCACACCGCATGGACCTCCTGTGCCATGATGGCTTCCGACTGACTGTGACTTCACCCCACCTACCACGATGCGTGTTACGACCGAGGGGTGAGACACCATTAACACAGACTTACTTGCTACATTACCTGCACTGTGCACTCCTTTGCATTACACTGATGCAACCAGAGAAACCGTGACAGCTGTGACTCGACTAACAGAACAGTGTGCACAGTGGAGACACAGACAAACACCGCCAGGAAACTGTGATATCCAATGGAACTATATTTCTTCGCAGTGAGCCGATGCCTCTATACAACACATGGGTGACGGCACACACTATGCCACGACACTCACCACTCCACGGGTGTGATGTCACTGCCCTGCTGGCCAAGCTGCACGCCAGACCACAGCTCCAACTGGAATATCACACCACATCATGCAAAAAGGTAGAAGAAACAATGGTCATACCTCACCAGGCCACCACAGTCAGTCTGAGCAATGCCATGCAACTACTGCATGGTGACAACTCAGTGTGAACACCACAAAACGACAACTATGGGCACCACCCACTACCTATCAAACTCCATCTGCCACACATTAACACAGACTCACCAGAAGTGTGGTTTGCTTTATGCGAATGTATGATGAGTACAGCTGGGATTGAGGATGACCAGAGCAAGCTGTTAATACTTTTCAACCATCTTGGTGAACAAGCGGATCTTGTCAGCGATATACTGCTAAATACCCTGACTGTGCTCAAGTATGAGACAATGAAGTCACTAATATTGCAACGATTATCATGAACATCAGAGCAACAACTGCACCTTGCCATAAACGAGACGATGCTGGGTGACAACACACCATCAGTGTTATGGCGCAAACTGTGCCTGAAAATCAATAACAACCTGTCACCAGACCAGGCCCTATGGTTATTATGGTTACTCAAGCTCCCAGAGCCAATACAGACAGCACTTCTAGTACATGTGGGCACACCATTGGAAAGGCGCCTACAACTGGCCAATAGGATGCTGGCGCTCTCATGCCACTGGACACTGATCAGTGCCAGGACAGCTATCTACAACCGCCATGCCAGTGACAGATATGGTGCACAACAGACATGGACAGCAGAGTGGCAGACACAGCACAAAACACTGCACACAAACCCTGAGCAACCTCCTCCTCCCCCTGCAACTGGACCTCAGCTGCCTTGCAGATTGCTACCGCTGCAGTGTCGCAACAATCACGGAGCATGGACTCAGCTCCTGCAGGAAATAAACAAACAAGGGAGATGGCCGACACCTGGGCTGCCCCAATACAGCCCAGCCAAAACAAATAGACACGTGACTACAGCAGGTTTCACACGTGGTTCGGTGCCGATGCATGTCGCTGCCGACAGCCGTGCAGCTACCCAAACTACAATGGCACACTAGCCTGCCTCCATACAACAAGCTGCCTTTCTACTGGAAATACCAAAGCACATAACACACCACACACAAGGGCAGATGGCGTGCGACTGTTTGTTTATGGCCACCGGCTGCACCAGTATCTGCTGGTCAATACGGGTGCGGACATCAGCATGCTACCTCCACATTTCACCACAAGAGATTAGAAGCCCCCAAACATACAACTCTGAGCAGCAAATGATTCAGTAATACCAGTAATGGGAACAACCTCTGTGATGCTCTGACTAGACGACCACACACCACGTCCAATGACTTTCGACTTTCTTTGTGGCTGAAACAGTGGAATTGGTGCTTGGAACGGACTTCCTCCATCATTACTGCCTCATCCTGGATCTCAGCAGGGCTCTGTTATTACAATGCGATGGACTACATCCTATGGGGGACATCTACAGAGACAATCTGCCATCCATTACAGACCCTCCCCTCCACTGCTAGCCATGGAGATTGCAGCGGATCTTGCATTATAACATGCAACACTGTGGGATGAATGCCATGAAAAGATCACAGACTATGAGAACATCTGTAAAGAGAACAACAAAACATGTACAGAGAACAAGCAGCTATGCAGCTGCCATCACAAACCAGATAGGCAACTGCAATGAATCCAGCAGCAACTACAGATGGCCTGGCACACCCAAGAGCCACAGGATAACTGTACAACCACTAGCACGGATACACAAGTTAGTACAGTGCCTATTATACTTGGTGACACAGCTCTTGTGAGCAAGTTGAACAGTGACAGTGTTTATGCTGTCGCAAGCAGGTCGAATAGCAATAGTGTTTATGCTCTCACAAGCAGATTATCCACTGACAAGGCTACCACCCTTGTGGACAGATCAGACAACAAGATTCTGCCCCCTGGACCACCCCTACCAAAAAAAAAAAAAACAGTTAGCATAGTTATTGACAGCACCATCTGCAGAATTAATATGACTCCAGGACTGCCCCCCCCCCCCCCCCCCCACACAAACTCAAGGCGGCCAAGGCAGCCATTGATGAACTTCTCCAGGATGGTATAATCAGACCTTAGAACAGTGCATGGGCATCACCTATCACAATGCGGCTGAAGAAAGATGGTACACTGTGCCTCTGCAGTGACTACAGGTACCTCAACACTAGAATGATTATAGATAGCTACCCAGGTCCTGACTATCCAAGATTTCACACGAGTTGACAGGGACAACCATCTTTAGCATACTGGATTGTAAAAGAGCATACTCCCAAATACCTACGGTCTTGAAGGACGTTCACAAAATGGCCATTATCACTCGATTCGGTTTATATGAATTCTTATTCATACTGTTTGATGTGGCAAAGATTCATTGATAGGGTGTTTTTCAATGTGCCACACTGTTACTGCTATTTAGATTATTTAATTATATTCTAAAAATACACAGAGGAACGCGAATGACACCTGCCTGGATGTCACAACAGAGGGTGGACTAACTGCCCCCACCCACATACTACTAAGGACTATGTAAATTTCGCAGCGTTGTCAATTTCTACCAACAACACCTACCCCATGTACCTGAAACTCTACTTCCCATCACAGAAGCTCTACAAGGGAAAAATACATTGGGGAAGAAGCTAACATGGACAGCCTGCAAAATGCTTCCAACAACATTAAAGCCCAACTAGCCCACACCGTCACACACTACCTTCACTGGATACTCATCTTATCATTACATCAGACGCAAGCGACTGAGCGATAGGCGCTTACAACAGGAAGTGCCAGGGATGACACAATCTCTCCATTTTTTCCTCAAGGGAACTGACAGACTCTCAAAGGAAGTGGTCGACCTCTGACTACTGGCCATGTACGAAGTGGTGTGCCACTTCCATGATGGTGTTGAAGGGAGACCACTTACTAGCTAATGGCATCAGCCATTAGCTGACACAGTAAAGAATCCATCTGTCAGCACCACACCACACAGGTTCAAACAATTGGACAACATCTCACAGTTTACAAAAGTTGTCCGTCATGTGCACAAAGCGGACAATATGGTTGTGGACTATCTGTCCCTCGCAGCGGCCATGATCACTCAAATGGATTTCGATAACTTCACGGATGCCCGGGTAACAGATACAGACCTGGAACAACATGGGATTACAACTGCAACAATGCCCAGTGCCCAAACCAACAAATTAGTTTAGTGCAATGTGTCAATGAGGAGGCAATGATCTTTTGTCCTTGTCAACTACTGCTGAACAATATTTGACTTGCTCCACAACTTAAATCACCCCAGAGTGTGCCCCATGACGAAATTAGATTTGGAGCATTATGTGTAGCCAAATATGAAGAGGGATTGTGCCACTTGGAGGCAAGCAT
The DNA here is from genome assembly GCF_023864345.2 of Schistocerca serialis cubense. Taxonomy (NCBI): domain Eukaryota; kingdom Metazoa; phylum Arthropoda; class Insecta; order Orthoptera; family Acrididae; genus Schistocerca; species Schistocerca serialis. The sequence goes on from NC_064639.1 coordinate 797,435,628, forward strand.
GCATTCCTTGCCAGAGGGTGAAGGCAGGACAACAGAACCAGCTGCTGTTAGGGAGCTTCTCTGTCCTGAAGGGCCATTTCTGACATGCACATTTAGATTTAATGAGGCCAGTACCTGAATGTAACGGATTTCATTATATCCTATCGGTCATTGGTTGAATAACTTGGTGAGTGGATGCCACTCTGCTCAGAGACATATCAGCAGAGATAGTGGTGAGATCGTTCATCAACTTATGGATAGCTAGTTTTGGCTGCCCTGAGTCGCTAACATCCAAGTGGGGCAGACAATTCAAATTGACCCCGTTTACAGGATTGTGCCGCCTCTGCGGCTGCCACCGATTCCATTCCACAGTCTACCATCCACAGTCAAACGACCTAGTAGAATAGTGGCACCGCATGCTGACAACAGCAATGATGTGCCATGATAACAAATGGTCAGAGGCCCTACCCTGGGTGCTGCTGGGTATCAGAATGGCCGATAAAGAGGACCTTGACGCCTCGCTAGTGGGGGCCCTCTATGGCAAAGCGATTAGCCTCCCAGCCGAATTTGTCACACAGACAATGGACAAAGGCAATGAGGACCTCCCAGGCCTCATACGACAGGTCAGAGAATGGATATGCAGCATCAGAGTGCCACCGCCATCGCACCACATGACACCCACTGTATTTGTGCACAAAAACCTATAGACCTGCACTCACATAATGCTGTACCCAGAGTACAGTGGATCGTATAAAGTACTAAGACAGGGACCCAACACATTCAAAATCTGCTAGCTGGCAAAGCCCCTACTGTGTCCATCAGTGGACTGAAGCCAGCATAGACTCTGGCGGAGACACTGGGGAACAATACCACCCCTTTGACCCCACGCCACGACACAACCCCCTTTCCCGTCACAGTCAGTGTTAAGCACTACCTTCCTGCTAGTGTCTCTGCATGACACAATGATCATGGTATCTGGCACATACAAATACCGACAGGTCAGCAACAACACAATGTCACAATCATTGTACCACTCCACACCGATAGCACAGTAAGTCGATACAGCTGCACTGTGATCTACGCTATCCAGGGATGGCATCCTACATGTGTCAGCCCCAGACCACAAGACAGAAAATCGGACCCAGGATCAGCCGACAACCCCACCGCAGGATCGCATACTACCACCAGCAGACGACCTAATGATGGCACTTCCAGTACCAGCTACTCAGCCAGTAATGATGTAAGGAACAGGCAGACCACCGCGCCGACCAAGACATCGAGTCAAGTACGAGCTAGACGGCATCTCCAGAGACGACCTGCACCACACCACAACACAACTTCAGCACTCCCTGCCTTTGGGGAGGGGGGAGAGCGAGCCCTGTGGGGACACAAGCTCAATGGACTTCCATCCCCAAGAATATCACTTCAAAGACAGTATCTCTGTACCTTGGGTAGTGTGTTCCAAGATGCCAAGTGTTTAAGCTGTATCTGTCTGTATAATGTGTAGAAATAAACATTGTGTGTGTGAATCAGTAACATTGACAGTCATTATACATCATGAACATCATGTTCGTTACCCAATTCCTACAAGTGTATTTATATTGTAAATACAGCATTAGTGAAGAGGATAAACATTTTTGACCCTATGCAAAACTAGTTTCAACATGGAAATAAGACTACTGCATTTAATAGAAAGACAATAACAGTGGCAACAGCAGTAACTGAAGCTATTATGGCAGTTGTATCAGAAGAAACTGATACTATTAAAGTAGCCTCATCAGCAACAACTGGAACTGTTGTAGCAGCTACTTCAGCATTATCTCAAGTCTTTTTGAGCAATTTATAATGGTGGCACAACCAAGATTTTAATCTGCTCAGCTCTCATGTTAATAAACTACCACAACTCACACTGTTGCAGTTACGCTTGAAGTCAAACAATGTCATAAGCTATTGTAGCAGCCATACAGCTCCTAACTGGCCATCACAGGTGTATGGCCTTTTTTGTCATTGTTAGTTTGACATGCAGAAACACTAATGTCAATATCCATATGTACATTTGTGAATTTATAATTAATTCATTAGGTCCATCCCAGATAAGGAAGTTCCAACAGAAACACCAATATTGAAAAACAAAACCTTGGAAGCAGCACTCACAGCCATCTTAGCACATGAACTAACAGAAGCTGCACTACAAAGAATACAAGTTCACATTGATATCTGTTGGTTCAATGCTACATAGTATTTCAGCCACTTGTTTAGAAAGTCAACTGGTCAAATCATCTTCCCGTGAGGGGGATGGAAGACAGGAAATGTTTTAAAAACAAGAAAATATAATTCTACCTCTGCAACTTCATCTATATACCCAGCTGAATATCTGAAGTACCTAGACACTTTTGTATTTTGCTTCTCTCCTTCCAGGAATGGCTCAGTTAACATAATACATATCAGTGAATGCACAGATGAGTAATATGTTCATATTGTTATAAACAATGATATGCAGTAGCTATATGCCATAGCTATTCTCACACACTGTGTCAGGATCTGTTTAAGGTCCTGCAGCTGCAATCAAGATATAAGCTGCATTGAAATTAATACAGTTTGGACCATAAAAAAATATCCACTAAATTACAATCAACAAGATGCCTATACATTCACAGATAAATACAGATATCCATATTTCCTTAATTGATGTTGAAACCTATAGATGGGTGAGAGTATTACTGTTAAAATTATCCAACAGGTGTGTACTCAGTTACAGAACACAAATAATGCATTCCATAAAATTTCGGGCATGCAGCCACATAAATTCAGCTTCTTCTTCTAATATTTCGGCTGATGGCTGGCCATCTTCAGAGTGAGCTGAGGTGACTAACGCTCCAGAACTTCCTCTGTCCTTTTAAAGCCGAGGACCGAACCATTGTGTCCTTGGATTTAAAAGGACAGAGCAAGTGCTGGAGCATTAATCACCTCTGCTCACTCTGAAGATGGCTGGATGTTATTCAGCAAAAATATTAGAAGAAGCTGAATTTATGCGGTTGCATGCCTGGAATTTTATGGAACAGTCTCAGCGCCATGAAAACATGAAGATGCACACAAATAATCCCTCTGAAAAGGCAATCTACCATGTCTTGCTACTACATAAAAAGTTGACCCTTAACAATTTTAGTGCTTGATTTTCAGGATGTCATAAACATTGTTTAGTTATAACAATGAAAACAATCAATTATTGATGAAATTATTTAATTGTATAGGTAAAAAGTCTACACACCAAGCAGTGGCAGAACACGCACATAAAATACTGTAGTGATTGGCAAGCTTTTGGAGCCAGTGGCTCCTCCTTCAAACAGAAGGGCTGAAGGGGAAGGAATAAGGGTGCGGGAAAAGGACTAGAGAGGTCTAGGAAAAGAGTTAGATTTTAGATTTTTGAGAAAGTCACCCAGAACCGCGGGTCAAGGGAGACTTACCATCAGGATGAGAAGGAAAGACTCTTTTTTCCAGGTAAGAATAAGAGATTGCTGTATTTTAAATTGTAAAAGAGCCTGGTGTAGCGTTGGGTTGCATCCAGAAACAGGGTCTTTCAATGTCAGGCCTTTAGGAGTAACTCAAGGGGACAAGCAGGTTTCAAGAAACAGAATGTGGGATCTCAGTGTTCATAGTGCAAAGACATGTTTTCAAAAGGAATGGATGTAATATGAGATGGGATTCATCATGGCAAGAGAGGACAGTTTGGAGAGTTAATTGTGAGACTGTAAAGAAAAGCAGAGGGTGGAAAAGATAGAAAAACAGAAGAAAAGAAACGAAAAATGTAGGAACAATTAGAAAAATTCATACGTATATCATTAATAAGAGATAATGAGTGGGTGATATGTATTGATATGGAAAATGATAAATGGAAAAAAAGGAAAAAATTGATCGGGAAGGTCGTGAAAATTTTAGAAACTGGGTAAACAGAAAGCAAAAGTCATACAAGAACATGAAAACTATTTAACTTGGCAATTAAAGTGACATAAGAGATGGCAATAAAAGTCGATCGGAGCAATTTGCTTCGAAACAAACACACAAAAAGTGATATAATTATGTATAAATAAGATAAGTGGATGTTGGAAAAGGAAATAGCTGTCAAATTTGCGAATAAATCAGTTAAAGATGATAGGAAGAAAGCCATCTCATATGGTAAGTCTCCCCTGACCCGTGGTTCTGGGTGATTTTTCCAAAATCTATCCCTTTTCCTAGACCTCTCCAATGCTTTTCCTTCACCCTAATTCCTTTCCCTTCAACACTTCTGCCTGAAGGAGGAGCCACTGGCTCTGAAAGCTTGCCAATCACAGCAGTCTTTTATGTGTGTGTTCTGCTGCTGCTTGGTGAGTACATTGTTTTGTTAGATGAACTTACAGCTTTTGATTTTCTCCATTCATCATTCAATAGATTTGATCCGTGTTGGTACCATTCAGTGATCTAGTTTAGCTATGCAATATGATTACTTCAATTTTCTCTTAGATTGGATGTGGTATACCTCATATTAATCTATCAGAGATAGCCCAGTGACATTTTTTATTTGGCTTTTGAACATAGTTACAACTGGCACGTCTGTTTTTGTACTAATTTGTGTCACTGCGAAACACATATTAACTGTGAACTAATAGCTTGCTTTCAGCCACTATGTACTCTGAACTTATAACGACACTGTACCTTGAACAAAGGGCATTGATATGTCAAATCTGTATAGACTGTAGTTTATTTTGGATCTGTTTAATGTCCAATTCCCCCCCCCCCCCCCCCCCCCCCCCCCCCCCCCCCCATGAACCATGGACCTTGACGTTGGTGGGGAGGCTTGCGTGCCTCAGCGATACAGATAGCCGTACCGTAGGTGCAACCACAACGGAGGGATATCTGTTGAGAGGGCAGACAAACGTGTGGTTCCTGAAGAGGGGCAGCAGCCTTTTCAGTAATTGCAAGGGCAAGAGTCTGGATGATTGAATAATCTGGCCTTGTAACAATAACCAAAACGGCCTTGCTGTTCTAGTACTGCGAACGGCTGAAAGCAAGGGGAAACTACGGCCTTAATTTTTCCCGAGGGCATGCAGCTTTACTGTATGATTAAATGATGATGGTGTCCTCTTGGGTAAAATATTCCGGAGGTAAAATAGTCCCCCATTCGGATCTCCAGGCGGGGACTACTCAAGAGGATGTCGTTATCAGGAGAAAGAAAACTGGGGTTCTACGGATCGGAGTGTGGAATGTCAGATCACTTAATCGGGCAGGTAGGTTAGAAAATTTAAAAAGGGAAATGGATAGGTTAAAGTTAGATATAGTGGGAATTAGTGTAGTTCGGTGGCAGGAGGAACAAGACTTCTGGTCAGGTGACTACAGGGTTATAAACACAAAATCAAATCGGGGTAATGCAGGAGTAGGTTTAATAATGAATAGGAAAATAGGAATGCGGGTAAGCTACTACAAACAGCATAGTGAACGCATTATTGTGGCCAAGATAGATACGAAGCCCACACCTACTACAGTAGTACAAGTTTATATGCCAACTAGCTCTGCAGATGACGAAGAAATTGAAGAAATGTATGATGAAATAAAAGAAATTATTCAGATACTGAAGGGTGACGAAAATTTAATAGTCATGGGTGACTGGAATTCGGTAGTAGGAAAACAGAGAGAAGGAAACTTAGTAGGTGAATATGGATTGGGGCTAAGAAATGAAAGAGGAAGCCGCCTGGTAGAATTTTGCACAGAGCACAACTTAATCATAGCTAACACTTGGTTTAAGAATCATGAAAGAAGGTTGTATACATGGAAGAACCCTGGAGGTACCAAAAGGTATCAGATAGATTATATAATGTTAAGACAGAGATTTAGGAACCAGGTTTTAAATTATAAAACATTTCCAGGGGCAGATGTGGACTCTGACCACAATCTATTGGTTATGACCTGTAGATTAAAACTGAAGAAACTGCAAAAAGGTGGGAAGTTAAGGAGATGGGACCTGGATAAACTGAAAGAACCAGAGGTTGTACAGAGTTTCAGGGACAGCATAAGGGAACAATTGACAGGAATGGGGGAAAGAAATACAGTAGAAGAAGAATGGGTAGCTTTGAGGGATGAAATAGTGAAGGCAGCAGAGAATCAAGTAGGTAAAAAGACGAGGGCTAGTAGAAATCCTTGGGTAACAGAAGAAATATTGAATTTAATTGATGAAAGGAGAAAATATAAAAATGCAGTAAATGAAGCAGGCAAAAAGGAATACAAACATCTCAAAAATGAGATCGACAGGAAGTGCAAAATGGCTAAGCAGGGATGGCTAGAGGACAAATGTAAGGATGTAGAGGCTTATCTCACTAGGGGTAAGATTGATACTGCCTACAGGAAAACTAAAGAGACCTTTGGAGATAAGAGAATCACTTGTATGAACATCAAGAGCTCAGATGGAAACCCAGTTCTAAGCAAAGAATGGAAAGCAGAAAGGTGGAAGGAGTATATAGAGGGTCTATACAAGGGCGATGTACTTGAGGACAATATTATGGAAATGGAAGAGGATGTAGATGAAGATGAAATGGGAAATACGATACTGCGTGAAGAGTCTGACAGAGCACTGAAAGACCTGAGTCGAAACAAGGCCCCCGGAGTAGACAACATTCCATTGGAACTACTGACGGCCTTGGGAGAGCCAGTCCTGACAAAACTCTACCATCTGGTGAGCAAGATGTATGAAACAGGTGAAATACCCTCAGACTTCAAGAAGAATATAATAATTCCAATCCCAAAGAAAGCAGGTGTTGACAGATGTGAAAATTACCGAACAATCAGTTTAATAAGCCACAGCTGCAAAATACTAACACAAATTCTCTACAGACGAATGGAAAAACTAGTAGATGCCGACCTCGGGGAAGATCAGTTTGGATTCCGTAGAAATACTGGAACACATGAGGCAATATTGACCTTACGACTTATCTTATAAGAAAGATTAAGGAAAGGCAAACCTACGTTTCTAGCATTTGTAGACTTAGAGAAAGCTTTTGTCAATGCTGTCTGGAATACTCTCTTTCAAATTCTGAAGGTGGCAGGGGTAAAATACAGGGAGTGAAAGGCTATTTACAATTTGTACAGAAACCAGATGGCAGTTATAAGAGTCGAGGGACATGAAAGGGAAACAGTGGTTGGGAAGGGAGTGAGACAGGGTTGTAGCCTCTCCCCAATGTTATTCAATCTGTATATTGAGCAAGCAGTAAGGAAACAAAAGAAAAATTCGGAGTAGGTATTAAAATCCATGGAGAAGAAATAAAAACTCTGAGGTTCGCCGATGACATTGTAATTCTGTCAGAGACAGCAAAGGACTTGGAAGAGCAGTTGAATGGAATGGATAGCGCCTTGAAAGGAGGATATAAGATGAACATCAACAAAAGCAAAATGAGGATAATGGAATGTAGTCGAATTAAGCCGGGTGATGCTAAGGGAATTAGATTAGGAAATGAGACACTTAAAGTAGTAAAGGAGTTTTGTTATTTGGGGAGCAAAATAACTGATGATGGTCGAAGAAGAGAGGATATAAAATGTAGACTGGCAATGGCAAGGAAAGCGTTTCTGAAGAAGAGAAATTTGTTAACATCGAGTATGGATTTAAGTGTCAGGAAGTCATTTCTGAAAGTATTTGTATGGAGTGTAGCCATGTACGGAAGTGAAACATGGACGATAAATAGTTTACACAAGAAGAGAATAGAAGCTTTCGAAATGTGGTGCTACAGAAGAATGCTGAAGATTAGATGGGTAGATCACATAACTAATGGGGAAGTATTGAATAGGATTGGGGAGAAGAGAAGTTTGTGGCACAACTTGACTAGAAGAAGGGATCGGTTGGTAGGACATGCTCTGAGGCATCAAGGGATCACCAATTTAGTACTGGAGGGCAGCGTGGGGGGTAAAAATCATAGAGGGAGACCAAGAGATGAATACACTAAGCAGATTCAGAAGGATGTAGGTTGCAGTAGGTACTGGGAGATGAAGAAGCTTGCACAGGATAGAGTAGCATGGAGAGCTGCATCAAACCAGTCTCAGGACTGAAGACCACAACAACAACAACATAATGTCCAGTATCTCTATGACATTTTTGTTTGTTACTGTTTCATATTATTCTCTTGAGAGCAAAATAATATCAGCTTGATTGGGTTGTACTTATAATTTCATCTTTTATATGACTTGAGCACACAATTAGCTCCAAGCACATCCCTTTGAGCAATTAACTACTCTCATCACTTGACACACACTTCCTTTGGTTAGGCTGTAATTCTCAGGTAAATTAGGACTATGTATTCATTATCTTGATTTACTGTCATATGCCACATCCACAAGGATTTCTCCATTTATTGTCCACAAAACAAACAACATACAGTTATGGAAGAAGACTTCACATGATTAAAGACCACTGTAACAGGATTCTAAATGCAGTCTTGTTGGATGATCTTACGAATTTATCTTGTGACTGCTGCACCCAAAATGAACAACCTATTTCTAAATAGTTTATCTAAACTAGAGCAGGCACACTGGGAACAATGTGAAACAAGGAGCATTTGATCAAATGACTTTCTTCTGTTGTTCCATAGTACGGGTTTTATGGCGTTGGCACCAAGTGTTCCTGTTATGGACATTTGCATCACTGATGAGAGGTTTTAGAATTCCAGCTTGAACTGCAATTCCCTGTTTCTGGAGCTCACTCTGTATTGTTTAGTTGCTAACAGGGCCCTCAAGTGTAGCATTCAGTTCCCTGTGACTTTTGTGGCTGTTATCCTCTTATTTCTCAGCACAATCCTCTTCAGTAATTATCCGTCACAATCCCTCAACATACCCTTTCATCCACATTGTGACTTAGTGGATCAAGTTTTTCCACTTTCCCCGTATGTGGTATAAATCTTCAATACGTTTCTTCTTAAAACACCAAACAATGTGGCTATCTTGGTTACAGAAGCATCCACCATGTGACCACCAACAATTGTCCACATTCAAACTTACTTAGCTCCGACAACTACACAGAACATTGTTCTTGTCATGACTGACACTTGAGGATATTGCACCAGTGCCATTCATGGTCAAATACAACACTGCAAGCTGCTGGCTTGGCTAGTATCTGCATTTATTTTCAACTGTACATTTCTCATGGTATTTCCATATTTTTGTCCAACATCTGTATGAAAGTTGCTGACAGTAGCAATTATATCACTGATAACTGGCACAAAACAGCATGTACACGAAGTGTAAATAAAATACTAATACGGCTATTACTCTAAGAACAATGGGTAGTGATTTGCTCCTTATGTTAAATGATGGAAACTATAGTTTAGAATATCAACAATTGTTGTTAGCTTGCAGATAGGTACTTCCAAGGAACCTGAGTGATTAAAGCATACCAAGATGATCTTTTTGAAAAGGAAATGTGTGGTTTACTTCTCCCTTCTTGTCCTGTCCAAGTTTTTACTGTCTCTCTAATGCCCAAATTCTCAATGGGACTTTATCTTTTCTTCAGAGTATCTGTTATGACACACTTTCTGTATTTTATCAGCCTATAATCTTTCATAGTTTCTTACACTCTTCAAGCCATTATCATCATCGTCATCATCATCATTATCAGGATTTCCTTTCTGTGAGTCGGGTAGGAACTTGGTGAACGATATGCCTCTATTGGTTTCTGTCCTGGTATAGCTTTCTCTCTTCACTACATCCCATGTTACTCCTCTCCTCTTGAGATCTTCCTTAACCTGGTCTGTCCATCTCTTTCTAGGCCACCCAACTGGTCTGCTTCCTGGTACCTCCATCTCCAAATACTGGTCAGAAGTTCGAGTCATGTGCATTCGCTTCATATGACCGAACCACTTCAATCTCAAGTCACTCATCCTCTCCTCCGTAGTCAATGTCACCTGCAGGTCTTCCTAACATAATCATTCCTGACTCTGTCTCTCCTAGTTTTTTTTTTTATAAAGCTGACCTAAGGAACTTCATTTCACATGCTTGTATTTGACACTCTTCTCTCTTATTTATGACACAGGCCTCTAGACTATACACCATGACTGGCAGGAGATAAGTTTTATACACGGTCTGTTTGGCCCTTAGAGGGACTTCCTTGTCTCAGATTAGACTTCGTATTCGGTGGAAGAAGCTAGATCCTTTTGTTATTCTGTTTAAGACTTCTAGTTTGGAACTTCCATCACATGATATGATGCTACCCAGATAATTGAAGCTTTTCACATATTCAACCTTCTCCCCCTCCTGTATAATGTTACAAGATGTGGGTGTCCTGCTCATCTTCATTGCCACTGTCTTGTTCCTACCTACAGTTAACTTGGATTTTTTAAATTTTGTGTCCCAGTAATCTAGTCTCCTCCGATCCTTCATTTCCGTCTCTCCCCAAACAGCGATGTCATCAGCAAAAACAAAAGCATTGAGATCTTTATTTTCTTCTTCATTGATTTCTTTCATGATTGTGTTCATAAGTGTAATGAAGAATAAGGGGAGAGCGAACTGCCTTGCTGAACACCTCTCTTTGTCTTAAAACATTTTGATCTTCCACCTCCTACTTGTACACTGCTCTTACAACCATTGTGCAGCATCTGGGCTTTTTAAATTAATGAATCAGGAACATTATGTTTTCTAAAGCATTCCCATATTTTATCTCTTGGTACACTGTCATATGCTTTTTCCAAATCCATGAATACTACTATCAAGTCCTTTCCTTTTTCCCAGTACTTCTCCTTTAACTGACGGAGTGAGATCTGTTCTTCTGAACTCATGCTGTTGTTCCTCTAATTGGTGTTCTAGAATTTTCACCAATCTTTTTTCTATGATCTTTTCCATTATCTTAAGGTAGTGTTTCTACTACCTTCCTTGAACAATGGTATTATAATTCCTTTTTTCCATCTATCTGGCACTTTTTTTTTCTTTCCATATCACCCCTAGCACCCAGTGTAACCATTGTATTCCATGGATTCCAGTCATATGCGCTGTCTCATCTACTCCAGCTGCATTCCCACTTTTCATCTGTTAAAGGGAATTCTCAGTTTCTAACCAAGAGTTGGGATCCTGTACCTCCTCTAATTCAATGACTTTAGTGTCACTTTCATGAGCACCTTCCCCATTCAGTAAGATTTCAAAATAATTCTTCATCTCTTCTCTGATACCTTCCATGTCCCTGATAATATCCCCATTCTCTGTTTCAATTGCTTTTATGTCTTCTCTATCAGATCTTTTACTTTTCAGTGACCCATATAGCAGTTTTTGGTCCCCTTTGCTATCCTGGTGTAGTTTCTGGGTGAATATTTTCCAACTATTCTCCTTTTCTTCTTTCACAATTCTCTTTGCATGGAGTTTCTTTTGTTGGTATTCCTTCTCCAGTGTTGCCACCTTGTGTTCATCTTTTGGCATCAGCCCCTGGTTCTGATTTCTTTTTTCAAAATCCATGCTTTGTCATATTATGTTTTTTAATTGCATCTTTTACACTATCATTCCACCAACTGGTTTCTTTGTCTTTTACTTTATCCTTTATTTTGCTGCATATCTGCACAACACTGTTAACTATTGATGTTTTAAATGGTTCCACTCTTCCTCTGCACTACCCCTTTCAGTTTTTGGCAATTTTTGTGCTACTAGATTTTGGAAACTTTTCTTACTTTCTTCTTCTTTCAACTTCCACTTCTTAATTTTTGGCATTCTTTGTACAGCATGCAAACTTTTCATCTTGTAATTTAGGTCAGCTACAAGTAACCTGTGGTCACTATCCACCTGTTCACTTGGTATGACTTTAGTGTCCCTTACTTTTCCTCCAATTAATTTGTCTGTTAATATATACCCTATAACTGTCTTAGATTTACCACCCCAGCCATATATAGTATTCTTAAGGCTATCTTGTTTCTTGAAGTATTATCTATTCCGATGTTTTCGAAATCCATGCTGGTTCAACTGATGACGTCATTCTGTTCAAAATACCTCATTACATGTGAGCTCAGAATACATTCTAAGATTTACAACAAATTTATGTCAAGGATGTTGGACAGTAGCTTTTTGTGCATGGATGGTAGTTTTGTGCTTCACTTCTGCTACCCTTCTTGTAGGCGAGTGTGACCTGTGGCTTTTCCCTAGAACTGGACATAGTTTTTTGTTTGGGAGATCTATGATAGATTATAGTTAGAAGACTGGACACCAATTTTGGTGCCACTAACAGCCTTTACATACAACCAGAATTTTTAAGTCTTGTTTGGTCTCTTGAAGATATGAGCGAATGGTGTGGCTTTTGAATTCTTTTGGCTTTGAACAGTCTTATGTATTAATGCTGAAACAAACTTGTGTACTTTGTTCATCCAGTCTTGTGTCTTCTACTGAACCACATTACAGGCCCTAGTCTCCTCTGAACTTGGTCAATGAGTTGTGGTAGATTGTGCTACTTGCTGTAGGTTTGCTGAATTTGAGATTTTGACGGTTGGAGCCAACAACATTTCCAACAGTTGATATAAGTGTTGTAACTCAGTAGGTATTGCACTACTGTGGACAAATCTGGTGCTGTGCAGGTCTCCTTTACCGTGGTCAATTCATAACGCTGGATCACATCACTTACAAATATGAACCTCCACCATTACTTTCAATTTAGGAGGCTGAAAGCCAGAGTGCATTCTCAGAAACTGCTGAATAAGTTAAGAGTCAGAGCTTCTCCTAACACAGGGTGTATATGCGGACAAGGAAAAAAATTCCCATGTTTTTCCCGGATTGACCGGTTAAAAAATACACTTCCTCCCAGGTGAAAATACGCTTTCTCCTTGTTAAGTGGCAGTATACATTCCCTCGGTATCGTAAAACTTATCAATCCTTTGAATGCTTAAGGTTTTGTACACCGGCCTAGAGCCTCCCGCCACTTTAGGAAACGAACCCCAGAAAAAAATGCGTTTTTGAAGGTTCTTTGATTTGCAGCAACATGTAAGCTGCATGTTTTCGTATTACAAAAGTATATAGTCGAGCCACCAAACACAAAACGTTAGTTTCCGAAGAACTGAAATCAAGATCGCGATGCGCTTTTGGAAGCGTCATAGGTCCTGTCATGTGATATAGCGAGCCGTTGTCAGAAAATATCCATCGCTTTTTCATGGGGCTCCAAAAACCGGATTCCGTAAGCCGATCTCCCAATACCGCTCCTCACCTGGATGGTCACGTAAACGCTTCAAAATCGGTTCTGGAAATACGCTTTTGGTTGTCGCTTTTCCAGTTCCGCAATCGATTTTCGCTGCATGTAAACACAGCCGGTATTTTGAAACCTGCTTGGGCTGTCATGTTTCGCCTTGTTTTTAAACATTTCGGCTAGTATTGACGGAGTGGCTTTTTGTACAGTGAAGGATAAGTAGAAATATAAGACTGAAGCTGTTTGCACCTCGTCTAACTGAAGAGAAATGGCAATTGTGCTGACTAAATCATAAATTACATCTGCTGTTTTCCAGGCGACATAGTTAACTGGGCTAGCAAATCCGCTTCAGACCTTCACATGTAAACATGACAGCGAATGACGGTTTCCGAAATTCAGTTTTCATCTTTCGGAAGATGTGTCGCACGTAAATGTAGTGATTCGGTGCATACGACACTTGATGTAGTCAGCCTATAATAACATCATTGTTAAGTAGCACGAACACACAAACAGGAAAATTAATGTTCACAGCGTAGCTACAAGAAGATCTAAGGTTTCACATACAATATTTGTCTTTTTTGCGTGTGTTACACTTCGATGCATCACACAAATGTGCCGGTAAAATTTTAAGTAACGACGTAAATGTCTGGTCTTTTGGGCTCTTAATCCATCTAAGTGGCTGGCTCTCAAAGTGTTAAGTTTTAAATGAAAATCAAACGCACTGCGATTTAAGAAATTCAAAGCTCGTTCACACACGGAACATAACTCATATTGTGTAAAATGAAATTTACTTTGAAAGTAACGCTTTTTAAACGAACAATTGCAATATTTTCCGGCGACCTGTTAGAACTGTTTCCCCAAGAAAATAGTTAAATCTAATTATAAGAAACCATGCAAAAAACCTTGGCTTACTAAAGTAATAAAAATATCTTGTGACCACAAAAGGGAGCTGTATCTATGTATCTAACAACAAGAAAGAGTAATGACCCAGAAACAGCCAAATATTATAACAAATACTGTGCTACATTAACAAAGGTTATTAAAAAGTCCAGAAGCATCTGCATCATGTCTGGGATTAATGCCTCTGATAACAAAATCAAAACAATTTGCAACATTATTACAAGGGAGACAGGGCAACCAAGAGTACAGGATGACAGCATCACCATCAAAGCGAATGGAAACTTGATAAACAACAAGCCGGAAGCCGAAAACATTTTTAATAATAATTTTTTAAATGTTGTAGAGAAAATAGGATCTAAATGTTCATTAGAAGAAGCAAGGCAGTTAATGGAAGAGGCCTTACCCACACCTTTGATACAATTGAAATTCCACCCACCTCTCCTTCTGAAATTAGGAAGATAACAAACTCTCTCAAGAATAAAAGCTCACATGGAATTGATGGCATTTTCAGCAGGATAATAAAAGCTTGTTCCCAAGAAATAAGTGGGATTCTTAGCCACATATGTAATAGCTCTCTGAAGCAGGGTATTTTCCCAGATAGACTGAAGTATGCCATTGTTAAACCACTGCATAAAAAAGGGGATACGTCTGATGTCAACAACTACTGCCCAATCTCTCATCTGACAGCCTTATCGAATATTCTTGCAAAAGTAATGTATTGTAAAGTAGCTTCACACCTTTGTAAAAATAAAGTTTTAACAAAATGTCAGTTTGGTTTCCAGAAGGGTTTTTCAACGGAAAATGCTATATATACCTTCACTAATGAAATATTAAATGCTCTGAGTAACTGGAAGTCAGCTGATGGGATTTTTTGTGATCTATCAAAGGTTTTGATTGCGTAAATCATGGAATACTTCTAGATAAGCTCAAGTACTGTGGTATGAATGGGATAGTGCTCAAGTGGTTTAAATCATACCTAACTGGAAGAGTGCAGTAAGTTGAAATAAGCAGTTCACACAATATGCAAAAAACGTGGTTAATCAAACTGGGGAATAACCAAGAACGGGACGCTGCAAGGTTCAGTCTTGGGTCCTCTGTTGTTCTTAATATACGTTAATGAGTTGCCATTCTATATTCACGAAGATGCAAAGCTGGCACTTTTTGCCGATCATACAAGTATAGCTATCACACCCAACAGACAAGAATTAACTGGTGAAATTGGAAACGATGTTTTTCAGAAAATCATTGTGTTTCTCTGCAAATGGGCTCTCATTAAACTTTGACAATACATAGTATATGCAGTTCCACACAGCAAATATAGACTTCGATCAGAAATCGGTAGCTAAGGTAGAATATTCAAAATTTGTAGGTGTATGCATTGATGAGGGTTTGAACTGGAAAAAACACACTGAGGATCTGCTGAAACGGTTGAGTTCAGCTACTTATGCTATTAGGGTCATTGCAAATTTTGGTGATATACATCTCAGTAAATTAGCTTACCATGCCTATTTTCATTCTCTGCTTTCATATGGCATCATATTCTGGGGTAACTCATAATTGAGTAAAAGAGTGTTCATTGCACAAAAGCATGTAATCAGAATAATTGCTGGAGCTCATCCAAGATCATCCTGCAGACACTTATTTAGAGCTGGAGATCTTCACTGTAGCCTCACTATATATATACGAAATTTGTTATTAACAATCCGAATGAATTTAAAAGTAATAGCAGCGTACATGGCTACAACACTAGGACAAAGGATGATCATTACTCTAGGTTAAATCTAACTTTGGCTCAGAAGGAGGTAAATTATGCTGCCACAAAAGTCTTTGGTCACTTACCTAATAGCTTCAAAAGTCTGACAGATAGCCATATAGCATTTAAAAGGAAATTAAAAGAATTTCTAAACGGCAACTCCTTCTACTCATTAGATGAATTTCTGGATATAGTAAGTGGGTGATTTCCCCAAGCCCCCCCCCCCCCCCCCAAAATAAATAAATAAAACAAAAATATTAAGTGTCAAGTAATTTTTTGTGTAATGTAATATCTTGTATAGACACCTTTTATTAACCTGACACGTTCCACATCATTACGAAGTGTCGTATTCATGATCTATGGAACAAGTTCTAATCTAATCTAACTCGTTTCTGCAGTTGTCAGAGAGCGCCAGAAAACGGTGTTACTGTGCCTTCGCAGCCACGATGAAGCAGGAGGCCGTACGTATATGGTATTAAGAGATCTTACATTACGTCCTAAACGAAACAGGACATCAGAGGATACTCCAAGAGCATCGGAATTTCTAAAACCATATTAAAATCCATAATTTGACTTAAACAGCACATTCGTATGTCCAGATTCACAAAGAAGTAGGTCTCAAGCTGATATTAAACTTTTCAGTGTGGTTTTTGGAATTCTTTTTCTTGAAGTACCAGTACTGTATTATCTCATGTTTAGTTCTATGGCATAATGCCATACATCGCAAAAGATAACGTGCACTTGAAATACCGCAAGTAGTTGACGCTAGCCAATAGTGTTTCAAATAAATTGACTACCTCTGCAGAAAAGATTAATTAAGGCTAATTTTTTTTCTTAGCAAATCGACAAAAATAACTTCATTGTTCTGCAAGGCAATTAATTCCCAACTGCCAAAAACCTGGCAATAAAATAAAATCAGAAAACTGAGACTAATTACATATTTTAGCCTTCCATAATTATGTAATATTTTAATTCACTTTATAGCTCCCAGCCTTAGAAATCCATTTTATTCTTGAGAGGCACCAAAATCACTAAGCTAAAAACCGTTCACGTGGAGACTACCCCTCATCTCACTAGAACTCAGACTACTCTGTGCATGCGCGAATCTGGCAGCTTGGGTGCACCAGAAAAACGTTTCCGAGTTGCATCTGGCTGTTTATTGCTACTGCTGATACAGCTCCTGTATAGTTACCTAAGTAACAGCTGCACTTTTAAGTAGCTCATATGTGACTCAACTGCGCATGCGCGTAAGTCCGCTGGCAACTGTTCAAACGAACCTAATGTTAACCGTTGTGACGTCACGCATATCGGAAGAGTTTGTTGTTATGAAGTATTGCACAATCTTCGCCCTAAAGCATTAGACACATTTTGCTTTTGGCAGACGTTTGTGTGCGCACTGTGTTTTGTTGCTGTAAATGGCGCATTTCCTTTGCAACTTACGTTTTATTTTTTTCCACGTTTATGTTTTATTGCTACAATATTACGTTGCAGTAATGGCCTAAAGTAAAATTATTTGTTAGAGACAATTTCTTACCTGTCAAAACTACAAAAAAGCTAAAACAACAAAAAATTCCCGGGCTTTCCCGGAGCGTATACGCCCTGTAATAACTCTTACTTTATGAGTGATTCTCCTTACATGCTACTATGAGTGTAATCTGCCTGTAGTATTTGCCATTGTAGTTTGTATGTTTAGCAACTGTAGTGTTAAGGACAAAATGAGCCAAGAATTTCCACATTCGGAACACCTGATTTAACTCTTGCATTGTCTGCTGATATGACGAATGTGGAAGCAGTTGGAACTTGCCACTGTGTTCCTTGGACCACTCCATCATACTCCTGGCCTTATGACATGGCACATTATCTTGTTTAAAAATGCCACTGCAGTCGGGAAACACAATCGTAATGAAGTCATGTATGTGCTCTCCTTAGCTGTCATGGTACTCTGCACAAGCTCCACTGGATCCACCGATGAATGTTTCCCAGAGTATAATGCAGCTGTCATCAGCCTGTCTCTGTCCCACATACAGGAGTCAATGAGCTGTTCTCCTGGAAGATGATGGCTTCACCTCTTCCCATCAGCATTATAAAGAACGTATTGGGATTCATCAGACCATGCAATGCTCTGCCACTGAGACAAGGTCCAGTACCAATGGTCACTTGCCCATTTCAGTCATAATTGCCAATGTCGTGGTGTTAACATTGGCACATGCATGGTTTGTCAGCTGCAGAGGCCCATCATTAGGAGTGTTTGGTGCACTGTGTGTTCAGACACACTTTTACTCAGCCCAGAATTACAGTTTGATGTCGTTCCACCACAGTTTGCTGCCTGTTCTGTTGTACCAGTCTGCCCAGCCTACAACGTCCGACATCTGTAACGAGGGATGACAGCCAAACCCCATGACATCTGGACGTTTCACCACCTGTTGAAGACACTCACCACAGCACTCCTCAAACAGATGACAATTCGTGCAGTTTCTGAAATGCTTGTGCTGAGCCTCTGTGCCATCAAAATCAGTCTTTGGTCAAACTCAGATAGATTGCGCACCTTCCCCATTCTACAAACGGACAGCATGCTCACTGATATTACAAGCACTGTGCTTCTGTATGACAAGCAGTCATTCCTTGCCTGGTGACACTGCTATCACCTGGATGGGTTTTTATCCATAGTAGATCAGTGGTCATAATGTTCTGGCTGATCAATATACATAAATACTCAGTAAATCTTCATATGGTGTTTGGCAGAGGATACATTGTACCACTACATCATTTCCTTTCCTGTTACACTTGCAAACAGAGCAAGGGAAAAATAACTACCAACACACCTCCATATAAGCCCTCATTTCTCATGTTGGCAACAGTAAAATCATTCTACAGTCAGCTTCAAATGGTGGTTCTCTAAATTTTTTCAATAGTGTTTCTTGAAAAGAACATCATCTTTCCACCAGGGATTCCCATTTGAGGTCCTAAAGCAACACTGAAATATTTGCATGTTGTTCAGACCTATGGATAACAAATGTAGCAGTCCATCAGTGAATTGCTTCAATACCTTCCTTTAATCTGAACTGGTGCAGGGCCAAACACTCAAGCAGTACTAAAGAATGGGTCACTCCAATGGTCTACATGTGGTCTTTTTTTCAGATGAACCTGCACTTTCCTAAAATTCTTCCAATAAGCCAAAGTCGACCATTCACCTTCCCCACTACAATCCTGTCATGCTTGTAGTATTTCATATTGCTTGCAATGTTATGTCTAGATATGTAATTAACTTGACTGTGTCAAGCGGCACACCACTAATGATATGTTCGAACATTAAGGATTTGCTTCTCCTACTCACCTACATTTTGATCTAGGTGCCATTCATCAGACCAACTAAGATTTTTTCTAAGTTACCTTGTATCCTCCTACGGCCACTTGATGGTGACATCTTCCTGCACACCACAGCATCATCAGCAAACAGCTGCAGATTGCTGTTCTTCCTGTCTGTCAGATCATTTATGTTTAAAAACACAGAGGATGTGACTTACCGAACGAAAGTGCTGGCAGGTCGATAGACATACAAACAAACACAAACATACACACGAAATTCAAGCTTTCGCAACAAACTGTTGCCTCATCAGGAAAGAGGGAAGGAGAGGGAAAGACGAAAGGATGTGGGTTTTAAGGGAGAGGGTAAGGAGTCATTCCAATTCCGGGAGCGGAAAGACTTACCTTAGGGGGAAAAAAGGACAGGTATACACTCGCACACACACACATATCCATCCGCACATACACAGACACAAGCAGATATTTGTAAAGGCAAAGAGTTTGGCCCAAACTCTTTGCCTTTACAAATGGATAAGAATGGTGGACCTATCATACTCTTTTGGTGCACTCCTGACGATACCCATAACAGGAGAGCAAAACCTTATAAATTATGAAATAACCTTTCACGCATTATGCTACCATTGTCTTCATTTGTTTCTTTTCTTTTTTTAAAAAATACTTCCCATGTGTTATTCATTTATACTCGGAAACATGGTTGAGAAGTCTTATAAGATCATCACATTGTTATCAATTAGACAACAAACAAGCAACAATTGCTTCAGAATGGCTAAGGAAATGGAACTGTGACAGAGCAGACTGGAAAGATTATTGAACACATGTAAAAGACAAAATGAATAATTTCCCTCTGCACCTCACTGGATGTATGGCATATGACTGGTTCATAGACATGTTAGATAAAGCAACTCCCACAGGGCTGCATAGAAAACCGCTCACCACATCTGAAATGAACAGCATACACAATGGTGGAACCCAGAATGGTCTTGGGTTATTGCCTTAAGATGGTCAGCATTACAAGAATTCAGACGGCAGTCGACACAGGATGTTGGGATCAACTAATATAATTGAGACCAAATATTCTGATAAATTGGGGAAGAAGTGACTGACTGGATACTGGTTTACTTTCTTTCAGAATATGTTTAAAGTTTCATTTTCCTGCTGGATGTCTACCAGCACTTTACTTTACTTGCTTTAAGTGATCAGGCAAAGAGGACCATGTGCAGCTACAAGGCTCCTCCTCCACTGGATTCTGTTTCCTGCTTTCTGTCACCAATCCTCCTCTATGCCAATCTGCAGTAAGTTCTCATGGTTTCCATCTGTGCACCTGCTGTGTTTGGTCTTGCTTGTGGCCTTCTTCTGTACGGAATAAAATCTATGGATTTCAAAAGCCATTGTCTCTGTGGATCTGAGCGATACATCCTGCCCAGATTAGCTGCTTGCTTCTCATCGGGCCTACAATGTTTGGTCTATTGTAGACTTCATCCAGTTCACAATTATGCCGGATCCTCCATTCTCCAATGACCTCATCTTGCTTTGGACCATAGCATCCTTAAGACTTTTCAATCGAAAATGAGAAGATTATTTAAACAAACAATAGAAAATTTAGGATGGAATGATGACAGTGTTATGAAAAGGATAGTTGCTACTCGCCATACAGAGGAAAAACTGACTCACAGATAGGCACAAGAAAAAGACTGTCAAATAAAACTTTTGGCCCAACATGCCTTCACCAGAATACGCAACACACACACAACCACACACAAACAAATACAGCTCACACACACATAACCACAGTCTCTGCATGACAAGGCCTTGTCAGCCAGAGACTGTGATCATGTGTGTGTGAGTTGCGTTTGCATGCTTCTGTGTATGTTGTCTATTCTGATGGAGACCTGTTGGCCAAAAGCTTTGTTTGATTGTCTTTTTGTTGTGCTTATTTGCAACTCAGTATATCTGCTATATGGTGAGTAGCAATGATCCTTATCAGAAGTCTATTTAAGTCTTTTTTTTTCTGGACACTCCAAGTTCCACAACCACACAGCCCAATGGACTGGATCAGTGTTCTGTACAGCTGGAGTCTGAAATTCCTTGAAAGACTGCACAATTTAAAAAGCTCACTCAGTCTGGAGTATGTTTGGTTTGTGGCCTGGATCCTCACTTTGATTCTGCCTAATATGGTGCATCCCTCTGTAAGGATTACCACCAGACATTTAAAATTATGAAGCCTTTTGTATGATCAGGTTCCATCAACCAGAGGCTGGAGTGGGTCCCTTGAATGAGCATGATTCCTGGTCATTACCACATATTCGGTCTTCAATTCATTCACAAGGAGACAGATTCTGTTTGCTGCCACCTCCACTCTGTCATTAAATCACATCAGTTCTACCTTAGAAATGGACAACAGGGCCACATCATCAGCATATGTGAGAGGCACGATTTTCTCACCCTCTGTCTCTATCCCCTCAAAGTTCTTATGAAAATTTCCCTTATTATCTCAAAAATGGCTCTGAGCACTATGGGACTTAACATCTATGGTCATCAGTCCCCTAGAACTTAGAACTACTTAAACCTAACTAACCTAAGAACATCACACACATCCATGCCCGAGGCAGGATTCGAACCTGCGACCGTCCCTTATTATCTCTCCAAGGGCCAGGCTGAACAAAATCGGTGACACACCATCTACTTGCCGTGATGCTAAGTTTATGTAAGAGCTCTCCTTGACCTGGTTGCCAAGTTCCACTTTACCTTTGGAATCCGAGAGACAAACTACCATCACCTTACACATAAAAAACCATTCTGAAGCATGGAAAGTCTATATGGATTTTACATGACCATAGTTTCCATGGTTGGAGCCCATTTCAATAATATTCCTCTGGTAGAGCAAAAATCCAGTCCAAGTTGCAAATTTTTACTTGTTATTCATTCAATCACTAGTTTCAGGCCATCTTCAAAATCATCATAATAAAGTCGAAAATGGCATTACCAAAGATGTCAAAAACATTAAATGAACAGTGTGGATCTTGGCCTGAAACTAGTCATCGAATGAATAAAAAGTAAAAATTTGTAACTCAGACTGGTTTTTCATTCTACCAATTAACAAAGGTTGCTGACCCAAGCTATTCCAGCACACTGGATGTTTGAAAATATTCTTCTGGGTTTGTGACCATTATAAGAGGCTGGCAGACTGACTGTGCTTGGGAAGCAGCACCACCATTCGCCATAAAAATCACATTCCAGACAACAAGAAGCACCAATATGTCTCATGATGGCAACTTTCATCATATTTGACAGCAACATCCAATAAAAATTAACATTGAACATTCCTAACAGTAGCATCTGATGTTGTCCTCCCTTGGTCTTATCATCCAGTTAATGTAAAATATGCAGAGAGTCCCAATCACTTTCAACTGGAGGAATAAAGCAGTAACCACAAAACACCAAGTAGTCACCATTATTAAGTTGTAAAATTTTGTAGTTTTATCATATCGTGATGTGGTCAGACATGCAGAAGAATCTTAATGAAATATGAGTTTTGATAAAAAAAAAAAAAAAAAAAAAAAAAAAAAAAAAAAAAAAAAAAAAAAAAACTAATGGGAATTTTTTGTTTTTCTAAAAGTATTTTTATTTATTCATCAACATCAACACTGTCCTTTTCAAAGTAATCCCCCTCAGATAGAATACACTTGAGCCAGCACTTTCCCAGTCTTGAAAGCACTTTTGGAACTTACTTTTCATTATGGTGATCAGATCCTTCAGAAATTCTGTTTTTATCTCATCAACAGTGCCAAAACAACATACTTTCATGGTTCTCTTTCACTTCTGGAATACGAGGTCTGTTCAAAATATTTCAGAACTTCTGTAATTTCGCACCTGTGGTGTGCTGGGGTGAAATACGATTAGTATCCCTGCACATACCTGTGATAATGTGTAGCTGCCGAAAGTTTCATTGTTGTACGTCTGTTAGTTATCGTTCAGCCCTGGATTGAGTAGGGCATTGTGTTGCATAGTTTGCAAATTTCGAGATGGCAGAGTTAGAGGAGCAACACACCTGCATTAAAATTTCTGTGAAACTCAAGAAAACCTTTAGAGGGACACACCAAATGATGCACAAAGCCTAAGCTGACGAGTGCTTAAGCCGTACTTGGTGATATAAATAGTACACATGGTTTAAAAATAGCCAGATGGAGGTTAAATATGGCCCTCATTCAGAATCCTCTTTGATGCCTACTGACGATGCTCTTGTCAGGAACGTCAACGAAACTGTGTGTGCCACTCGAAGACTGACTGTCCGAGAGATTGCAGAAGAATGTAACATTTCAGTTGGACCATGTCATGAAATCCTGACACAGCATTTTTGAATACGTCGTGTTGTCACGAAGATCGAGCCACAGCTCATGAGTCACAATCAGAAAGACCTTCGCCTCACAATCCGCGAAGAGCTCTTGGATAGCACAAATGAAAACGAGATGTTCCTTAAGAGAATCATAACTGGTGATGGAAGGTGAGCCTACATTTATGATGCTGAGGTCAAGGTACAGTCTTCGCAATGGGTTGGAAAGGTTCTCCAAGATAAAAAAGAAAAAAAAAAGGTCAGGTCAAAAGTCAAAGCCATGCTGATTGACTCTGAAGGATGAGTTCATCCTGAATATATGACACAGGGGCAAACTGTTAATCGATGGTACTATCATGACATGTTGCCACACCTGTGAGAAAATGTGAGAAGAAAATGACTTGAAATGTGGTGAGACAATTCATTGCTCTTGCATCACGATAATGTACCCGCAAATTCATCCCTGTTGGTGCATAACTGTTGGTGCACAACTATTGCACAAAAAGAAAATCACTGTGCTGCCACATTCTCCATACTCTCCAGACCTGATCCCCGTGAATGTTTTTTTTTTTTTTATTTCCAAAGTTGGAAACACCATTGAACGGATGAAGATTTGCAATGAGACACAAGGTAAAAGCAAATTCGCAGGCGGTACTTCGCACAATCCAGCAAGAGGTCTACCAAGACTGCTTCCACAAGTGGAAATAGCGTTGGGAGAGGAGAGTATTTCGAAGGAGGCCATGCACAATAAGTACAAAGTAAGCATTGAAAAATTTTGTGAACAAAGTTCCAGAATTTTCTGAACAGACCTCATAGAAAAAAGTTGGAGGGAGCCATGTTCAGTGAATATGGTGTCTGAGGCAATATAATGTTTTGTTTCTTGCCAAAAATCACAAACAAGCATTGACATGTTTTCACGAGTGGTTTCTCCACAATTCTGGCCATTTTCGTTGGACTGCTTCATGCAAACGACCTATAGCTTCCAGACAGTGTTCCTTATTGACCATAAAACCATAAGGCAGGAACTCATGATGCACTACCCCATTGTAGTCAAAGGAAACATGTGATCAAACTTGTTAAATTATTTTCAGTCTTGGTTCTTCAGGCAGATTCCATTGGGTCAACTGGGCCTTGGTTTTGAAGTCATACCCATACACCCATGTCTCATTACCTAATAACATTTTTTAGAAGTTCTGGATTGTTGCCATTTTCACTGAGCAATTCCTGAGCGATGTCTGAGCAATGTTGCTTTTGGTTGAAATTCAATAATTTCAGAATAAACTTTGCTGCTACATGTTTGATGACCAAAACATCTGAAAAAAATTGCTTGGCATGTACCAAAGGATATGATGACATCATCAGAAACCTGTCTGATGGTGATTCAACGATTTTTCAGAATCATTTTCTTTGCTGCTTCTGCATTATTGTCAGTAACTGATGTGCTAGGGCATCCAAGGTGGTTGCCACCTTAAACGTCCTCTCGACCTCCTTTGAAATGATTATACCACTCATAAACTCTTGTCTTACACATAGTACATTTGTCAAAAGCCACAGTTAGCATTTTGAATGTGGTGCTGTACTTTATTCCATTTTTCAAGCCAAATTTAATGCAAATTCTTTGATTCATCTTTTCGTAAGTGAAACTTCTTCGAGCACTTAAAAACACGTATAATCTTTTCAACTGTCAACAATAAACTAAATATTCAAAACAGCTGATAACGCAAACATACATCAGGAACATATGTACCAACAAGATGATATTTTTTTTTTTTTAATTGGATGTATAAGGCTTAAAAAATTAAAAAATTCCTGTTACTTTTGATCACACCCTTGCATATGTAAATATTTTTATCTCTAGTATTATAGTTGCGGATTCCAGAGATCATCCTAATTTATTCTTGATATTAACCACGAATACCATTACAAAGTTGGTTTTTTTTTTTTTTTTTTTTTTTTTTCAATTAGCTGTATTCACCCAGAGCACATGCAATACACAGTATTGACTGAAATTATATTCACAATCCCATCTGCAGGTGAGCAAAATGATAGTGTATTTTAAATGCAAAGCAGGCCTAACTGAGCTTTTTGGGCCAATTATCCATATGCTAGTGCCCTTCAGTTATTATACACCTGAATGTCTAGAAACTTCATACATGTATCCTTATACCGTGTGTGTCCATTGACCTATGGTCCTGGTAGCTGTAAGTCATTTCCATTTATTTAGAACTCTATAACATAAGTGTTTGTACGATTATGGGTAAGCCTATTTGCTGTGAACCAGTTGTCAACTTGTTGCCTCATTCTCTTCCCTGTGTCTGGTATGAATGTGTTTCAATCTTTTACCAGTAGACTTGTGGTGGCAGCAAATATCATAGGAGCTGTTTCGTGAGGAATACGGTATGTAGCAAATGGCCAAAAAGCCAGCCCCATACTTTTAACAAACAGGTATGAGGTACTGTCTTCTGCTGATGAGGGGACACAGCCAATAGGTCTTGCCTCTCCTCTGTCATGTTAGCAGCAGCTGAAAATGGGAAAGGAGGGGCTGTTGATGGTAGACAGTTTGAATGTTATGTATCTCATGGACCTTCTTACTAAAAACAGGGTCACAGAAGGGAACCAAACTGAATTAACTTGTTCTGTATCCTGGGAGGAATTGTCTGACAAGTGGAAGAGGCCATGCTGGAAGCAACTGAAAGCACAGATTGCACTCATCTGCAGACTGTCACTCACATAACTGGTGATGTCTGTTGCCTAGAATCTGAGACCATTCTCAGCATGTACCAGAGACTGCCAGAAGTGGAGTAGGCAGCAAGCCTTGCCCGTGAAGTCTCTGCACAGCTGTTGATTTGTGATGTTGCCTCAAGAACTGATCGGAGCCTTCTAGAGTGGAGCTGAGTGGAAGATCTATACCACAGACTTTGCTAGTTCTGTGATGAGATCGGCTGTTACACTAGAAACAGCCATTCAGGTGGCAGAGTACATGTGGAAGGCACATGGATCTTTCTTACATTAAATGAAACTCCAAAGCCCACAGTAGAAAAACCAGCAGTGGATAAGCCAACTATTTTAACAGACCTAACAGCAAATGTGGAGACAGAGAATCTCAATACATTAGTTGTTAACTGCCAGAGTATATCTCTCATAGAAAGCAATTGCCCCCACATCAAACTAGATACTGAGAGTTGGTTGAAACCCAAAGCAATGAATAGGTAGATTTTTGACAATATGTGGAATGTTCACTGGAAAGATAAATTAGACTCAGCAAGAGGAGAAGTCTTTATAGAAACAGGCGGAAGTGTTAGGTCTAGTGAGGTCCATAATCAATCTGATTGTGGACTGATGTAGACAATGGTAATCGGGACTAGTGGACTTAGTAATTGGGTGTTTCTACTGATCACCAGATACAGTCACATCAATTGTAGAGACATTCAAAGATAGCCTAAACTTAATAGGAATGAAATACCCTAAGCATAAAGTAGTAGTAGGCGGTGACTTTAACCTGCCCAGTATTGAGTGGGAAAACTAAGAATACATTATCGGGGGTAAGGACAAAAACTATTGTGAAATAACATCTGAACTTTGTCTGACAATTGATCTGAATAATTAGTCAGACAACCAAAACACAACATAAATATTCTAGATCTCCTAGTTACAAATATGCCTATTCTTTTCCAATGTGTCTCCAATGACAGTAAGGAAAAACTTTGTTTAAATCTAAAAGATGATATGAACTGCAGTCTGGGCAACTACCTTTTAAATAAAATAATAAAAGATGGAAAAGGCCCACCATGGTTTAAAGATACAATTAAAGGAATGTTGTGAAAACAGAGAATACTACATTTTGGTAAAAGAGAGGGTGCAGAGGTGCTGATACAGAAAAGTTTATAACAACTTGTGCATCTGTAAGAATGATCATGTGTGAAGCCTATAATAATTTACAGAGTCACATCCTGGTGTAAGATTTATCGGAAAATCCTAGGAAGTTCTAGTCATTCTTAATGTCAATGAATGGATCCAAACCCATCTTTCAATGTCTCGTGGATATGTGTGGTGTCAAAACAGAAGACAGTAGGCAGAAAACAGAGATTTTAAATTCCACATTTAAAAAGTATTCATACAAGAGGATATTACCACACTAGTGTTTTACCACTGCACAGAATTAGTTCCTTTCCTAGCCCATATTTATCAAGAACTGCTTGTGGGGTGATAAGCATAAAATCAGTATTAGAAAAGGCAAATGGGAGACTTAGATTTGTTGGAAGGGTTCTGGAAAAGTGCAGTGCACCTGTAAAGGAAATCACATGCAAGATTTAAGTGTTTGGAATCATTATAAAGTAGACATGATAACAGACAACAAATACATTCAAAGATGTACTGGTGTGACATAACAGGTCAGTACAGCACATACAGAATTGTAACAGAGAAGCTTGCAGAATTTAAGTGGGAATCTTTGAAAGAAAGATGATACAGTTCTCGCAAAACCCTGTTGGGTACATCTAGAGAACCAGTATTTTGAGGTGACTGTGTGATTACTTGCTACCAACAATGTATATCTAATGTAGGAACCATGGGAATACAAAATAAGAGAGATAAGGGTCTGTACAGAGGCATTTAAACAGTCCTTATTCCCTTACTCAAAGTACAGATAGAATATGAAAGAAAATCAATACTATTGGTACAATGCCACAACCATGCCCTGAACATGGGCTTGTGGAATATTTATGTGGATGTAGAAGCAGAAATTCTATGCCAGCAACTAATGTGGAGCAACTGATGGCTTCATCAGTACCCATCAACTCAATCAAAAGCATCTAGAACTCACTAATAAACACCACGAGAAGATCATATTATTGCAAAATCCTTTCTTATATTTAAAGAAAGACTGATGACGTTCTGGAACAACTAACTAGGTATATAATTTGTGATTACAATATGCCTGTCAAATAAGTACACTGTTTCAAAATAGTGTACAGAAACACAAAAAGGTGCGTGTATTATCAAGTTAACGTATATAACAGCTACCCAGCTGGAATGCATCAAGAGTCTGTACCTGTCATCACAGTTGCTCATCTTACTTATGGACAACTTCACATGATACCTGCAATAGAAATACTTTATACCTTGTTCTACACAGATGATGTCATGGACATTGTTTCAGCAAGACAGCGACAAGACTAGGCATGTTATAATAGTAACACTCAGCAAGACAGCGACAAGACTAGGCATGTTATAACAGTACCATTCTGCTTGGACTCTGACTAAACATAACAAAAATTGAGTACTTGGAAACAGTTCCTACCCTTGGAATGTTCCAAATAAACACAGCCTGGATGTGATTACTGGGGAACCCAAGGGTAATGTGTGGAGGAAAAAAAATACTTCAAGGCCACAACAATATATAAGAGCTCTACTGTTCTGTTGGACTGTAGGGTATTGAGTGCCAGTAATAATAATGGCCATTGAAAGCCACCTCCACTCTATGGAAATGCTTATGCTACATTTCGAATGGCTATTTTCCTGTAAAACCCTACCACAAATAATAGTTACAAGTAAAGATCTGAGGAATCTCTCATTACAGAGAAATGAATAACACCTGGACTATTGGTATGGACACATACCAAGAGCACGGCTCTTGTCACCAACAAAGTAAATGATATAAAAAATAATAGCTTAAACAAAGATGGCAGGATATCATTAACAAGGGTAAGGAGATTATTCTCTTACTATCATAAAACGCAAAAGACTGAGGGTGGTAATATTTGAAGAAATACTTCAGAGCCAGGATCTCGCTTAAATATTTATTTTGAATTGATGACTGGTTTTGACAGTACTATGCTGTCATCTTTGGAGCTACAGTATGACATAGACACATACTGCATTTGTAAATATTTTTTCTATGCCAGCAATAATGAAATTTAAGGTATAATATTATACATATAGGGAATACAGCTTATCTTCTTCAAAATTAAGCCATATATTTTGACAATGCTGAAAATTTAAACAGTCTGGAAATGCAAGCTCTACCAGCAAGTAGATCACAACCAATCGGCAGGTCATTAATAAAAATATTATTTACAATCATGGTGTCATACAACTTTTTGCCGATTATGTATGACCATGCACATGCTCATCTAGAGCAGTACCGAGTTGGGTGATGTGACAGACAACCTATCTCTTATGTCCACTACGCAGCAGCATGGTAACAGATACATAGATGAATTAGACAATTCATTTATCAGAAATTTGCACAGTAATAAAGCTTTTGGCCACAGCCTTTGCCAGTAAAACACACACACACACACACACACACACACACACACACACACACACACACACACACGACAACCAACTCCAGTATCTCAGGCCGGCATTCCATCCCGAAATGCTGGAGTTGGCAGGTGTGTGTGTGTGTGTGTGTGTGTGTGTGTGTGTGTGTGTGTGTGTGTACGCGCGCGCGCACTTGCTTGTATGAGTTTGGATGGTGAGTGTGTCTCTCTTTTACTGACAAAGGCTGTGGCCGAAAGCTTTATGTTAGTGTCTTTTGATTGTGCCTGTCTGCAACTCGATGTGTCTTCTTTACAGTAAGTAGCAATCTGTCTTTTCCTACATTGTTGATATTCCTATTTGGAGTTCACATATTTACTACTGCCATGAAGATAAAATGAGACTAATAATGTAACATATAGTGACATAAAAGCAATCATTCTTTCCTCCTGTCTCTTGAATGCAAAAAGGCCCAGATGAATATTAAAATAAACAGTCCCCTATGCCATGCACTTTATGATGATTTGCAGAGTTCATATAATCTGCTACGTTTGATGCATTTTGTGTGAAACAGCCATACTGTAAAAAGTGATAGACAGGAGGAATCTTAATTGTTGCTAAGTTTAATTATTTACAGCTTTGTTTCAATATATTTCATACATTTTGGATACTGATAAAATTTTCATCTGATGTAAGTTCCTCACAGACACTATTATACGCAAAAAGTCTGAGATTCTAACCGACACTTTCTATCAACTTATTAACTCAAAACACGAATCATAATGGTTCAATCATACTTCCCTGTGGCATAGATAAAATGACTGCTGTCTGCAGGTGAAAGGATTATGTGTTGCATTCCACTACTCAGGGAGTTTTCAACTCTACCACAAACTCAGTTAGATATACTGCATGAATACATTTTCTTTGTATGCATTAGTGTGGTACAAAACAGAAAGTCTTAAAAAAGTCTACAAACAGTGAATTCACTTAATTACTTCTTTCCATGGTTCTTAGAAGCCCATGACTGATATTTGTAAGTTAGTTCCATGTGATAATGATTACCAAGGAGAAGATAATTCTACACCAGGTCCATTATCATGTTTGAATTCAGAATAAATTCTACTCTTTTATTACAAACAGCAAATAGAGCTAAGTGAGATATATCAGCAGTTCTGTTGTCTTTATTGTAGACAAGTGTGTCCTATATGTTTCTCCAATCAATGGGACTAAATCTCAGACCAAGGATCTGCAATAAATTATTACTGAGAGTGGAGGTAATTTGCTTGTAAATTTGTGTACTATCTGACATGGACTCCGTCAGGACATGAGTCCAAACTTAGACTTACAGGAATTTGAGCAACTTCTCAACACCATCAGTATTAAATATTATACCATTCACCTTTGCATTGCTTCTGCAATTGAAGTGTGTCAGAATTTCTTGGTTTTCTTTACGAATGGATCATATAACAACTTTAGATTTGCTTTTACTTATTCATATGCCTAGGCAATAATTTTTGTGCTAGTATCAGCCTTTATAAATTACCGAAATTTCTATAGATACTGCAGAGGTCTAGTACGAACATTTGATGATGGTAGGCATTGAAAGTTTAGTATCCCCATCAGTAGACACCACGATGAAGGCAGATGAGTTGGCATGGGTAGCACAGTGGTACAGAGCGGAAACCTGACATGGAGGGTGCACGTGAAAAATAATATGGGCAGGGCTGCTGGTGGAGGTGTTTACACATGGGTGGCAGTAAGCCATGCGGGCCAGTGCTTACCTGGAGTTCAGTCATCGACGACCTCGCCTTCAGCATTGTGCTGCATATTGCTGCCGAATTCTTAGCCATTAGCCGTCTGTGCCTGCCACATGCTGAGTCATTCCTGTGCCTGTCCCTAGATGTATTTGGACTCTCAGCTTCCTATAGACTGTCCAGCAATGAGGAGTTTGTTCCCCTCTGATAGGAGTCTGTTACCTAGCTATTAACAAGCCACGATCAGCCAATGAAATATCCACAATGACTGAATAGTGTAGTGACGTTGTCATGCTGACGCAGAAACTAAAGTGGCGACAAAAACAAGTGTAATGCCCCCCCCCCCCCCCATTTTTCCCATTTGCCTAGTGTTAGCTTGGGCTGCCACAGAACAGGCATTTCTGCAGCACTGGCAAGAACAGTTGCACCTGCAAAAAGAGCAGCAGCAACTGATAAACCAGAATGTGGACTCACTTCATGCCCTTCGAGTGGCGCCGAGGGAGGGGGGGCGGGGGGGCTAAGCAGCTACTGTGCAGTGTGCAGTTTTCTTGCACAACAGCCATTCCCAACACCATTTGCTGGTTTGAATGAGTCAATGAGAAGGTAGAAGAATTACCTGTACTGGTTCCTGTTGCATCGACAGGTAAGGCATATCGACAATCCAATTTATAAGGCTGTCTTCTTGTCCAGCAGCATGGGTTTATATGAAGTTGCCCAAAATTTGAAGCCTTTCACTGAGCCTGGGAAACTCCCCTTTTATGAATTTTGTCAGTTGTTTATGCAGTATTTTAGACATCAAACTCTCTTGGTGGTGGCGCAGTTCAGTGTTTAACCAACATCACAAGTGCTATGGGCAGTTGTACACACTATGGATCACGGAAGTGTAGAGCCTCTCACACGAGTCTTGTCTTGTGTGTCCCAAATGTGCCACCCCTTACTCAGACTCACTAAGTAAGGATCTGATTGTCATGTTAGCTCATGATCTGAAGGTTCAGACTAGGGCGTTGGTCTTCTCCGACCCTTCTTTAGCCGAAGTAGCCCAGGAGGGATACCCCTTTCTGATAAGTGGCAGATGGCACAATTAATGTACATGGTAAACAACCTCTCATAACCTGTGGGCCTTGCCTCCCGCTGAGTTGCCTTGTGTTGCCGCAGTTGACGATTCTGGTGCCGTGTCGTCTCGGAGCTGCTGCATCCCTGCCCATCCTGAGCTAGGCGGATTTGTGCCTCTTGCAGCATTGTAATTCCTATCAGGGTCCTTGGTATTGTTCTCCTTCTGCTCACTGGGTGAGCCAGTGGTCCTGACCTGATTGTCTATGTTGCATGTTCGCCAAGACTG
Source organism: Schistocerca serialis cubense (assembly GCF_023864345.2). Classification (NCBI taxonomy): domain Eukaryota; kingdom Metazoa; phylum Arthropoda; class Insecta; order Orthoptera; family Acrididae; genus Schistocerca; species Schistocerca serialis. Next base: position 797,468,424 of record NC_064639.1, read on the forward strand.
CCTCCATGTGAAGACAGTGTGCAGAATATACCATCAGATAAGCCATTTTGAAACCGTTTGTGACCATCAGTATGCCATGAGTCAGTCATCAAATACTCTAAAGTTTTCACAGGACTGTGGTGCATCCGACACCCCACACGTCTCTCTGAAAAAAGAGGAAGTCATCCTCATTAATTTACAGGCTTTTGGGGTGTCCAGAGTTGCAACCGCCACTCTATCAGGTCTGTCTCATTGTAAGCAGCACATTCCTTTGCACAGGCAATCTCTGTCTCTGTGTGTTATAAGAATGGGAATGCAAATTTACATTTTTAGTGGTCAATTTGCTGTTGGCACAGAATATCTTCTGGCTAGATACTTTTTCTGTTTTTGGATTCCATACCAATGACAAACTGCATTTAGTGTCTCAGTCTGTTCCATTTCACAAGTTGGACTCCTTAATGCAGTCACGCAGCCCACTGTATGAGAATACCCTGGGTCGTGTGGAAAATTTTGAAGGATATATTCAACTTAAGCTGTCAGTGGTACCTAAATTCTGTTGCCCATGCCCAATTCCCTTCACCATGCACAACAAGGTAAAGGCGAGTTCCATTGTTGTCGGGATCAAGGTATTGTCTCTCCTGTTTCGAGTCAATGGACCACCTTTCTGGTGGTGATTCAGAAGCCCGACAGCGATGTGCTGCTTTGCAATGATTTTAAACTGAACTTCAACACACAATGTGTCATGGATTTATATCCAATTCTGCACCATTGGTAAAGTTGTCAGAGGGCCAGTATTTTTCCCCATTGGCTTATGTGATGCTTACCTGCAGATGCCATTGGGCATGGCTTCTCAGACTTTCCTGGTCCTCAACATCAGTTTAATCGCTTGCCCTTTGGAATCTCATCTGCACCTGGAATTTATCAGCAGTATTTGGAGCACGTGATTCAAGACATACCCTGTTGCAGCAATTATCTTGATGACATCTGGGTAACAGGCCCTACTCGGCAGGAGCACCTACGAAACCTACAGTCAGTTTTGCAATGCCTCCTGGAGATTGGCCGTCATTGCAAACTGGAAAAGTGCAGTTTTCTCTTCTAAAAACTGCAATTTTTGGGACACATGCTTAGTAAAGTTGGTCTCGTTCCTGCAGACAACCACATCAAGGTGATTGTCAACCTGCCAGCACCAGAATGAGCTCCAGTCTTTTTTGTGTAAAATTTTGTATTATATTCAGTTCATTCCCCGGGTCGCACACACCTGCCAGTTTCATAACTGGCTTCACCAGAAGGGTATTACGTTTGTCTGGTTTGCATAATGTCAACAGGTTTTTCAGTCTCTCAGTAAGTGTTTGTGCTTTTCTCTGTTTGGCTCCTTTTTACAATGGGTAAACCTTAACCCTGGCCTGTGACGTATTCCAGTATGCCATTGGTGTCACCCTGTGCCAATTGAACCCTGATGGCACTAAACAGCCCAACGCTTATGCCTGAAAGACACTTTCCACTGCACCGTGTACGTGTAACTATTCACAGGTGGAAAAGGAGGTGCTATCTTTTATTTTCGGAATGAAGAAATTACTGGTGTTGGTTTCCTTATTTGGCTCTCATTCAAAGCTGCTGGATAAGACTGCCCACCAATTGCAGAGGTGGGCCCTCTTTCTCAGTAACTGTTGCTATGTTTTTTTGACCCAGCATACCGATGCTGGTGGACTGTCAAGGCTACCATTGGGGCCTGATCCGGAGTTCAACCAGCTGGAGGAGGAGGAGGAGGAGGAGGAGGAGGAGGATATTAGTGTTTAACGTCCCGTCGACAACGAGGTCATTAGAGACGGAGCGCAAGCTCGGGTTAGGGAAGGATGGGGGAGGGAATCGGCTGTGCCCTTTCAAAGGAACCATCCCGGCATTTGCCTGAAGCGATTTAGGGAAATCACGAAAACCTAAATGAGGATGGCCGGAGACGGGATTGAACCGTCGTCCTCCCGAATGCGAGTCCAGTGTGCTAACCACTGCGCCACCTCGCTCGGTCAACCAGCAGGAGGCCCCCATGTTCGCAAGGGTGTTGTCTTGCAGCAAACCCTGTTGGATTTTCCATCAAATGCCACAGCTAATGACCCACTTTTCCAGAAAATCATTTTGGCTGTCAGTTGTTTGTGGTGGATGCCAGCAGGGAGCAACGGACCCACCATGCAAATCAGCTGCATGTGTGCCCTATTGGGACATCAACACTGCAGTCTTCTCGTCAGCCGGGTGGCAGGATTTGGGTGAGGACTCACCTTGCTGCACCATGCTTCCTTGTTGCCATCCCCTCCGTGTCCTCCTGTCACCTGCAGCCTCAGCCCCTCCTCCTCATCCTCATCCTCATCCCCCCCCCCCTTCCAAAACAGTTGGATTTGTCTCCACTGCTAACTTGCACGCCTTGTCAAGTGCTTCACCTTTAGCTGTCTGTGCTTGCCACATTCCAAGTCATTCCTGTGCCTGTCTCTGTGTCAGTTTGGACCCTTTGCTTCCTGTAGATTCACCCACAGAGCAGGTTCATTTTCCACTCATGGGGTTCTGTTCCCCGGCTATTATCAAGCCACTTTTTGCCTGTGAAGTACCTACACCGACTGTGTAGTGTAACAGCATTGTTATGCCTGTGTAGATACTAAAGAAAGCTTTGGTTACTGTCCAGATAGCTAAACATATTATGTTGGATATGTGTTCTGTCTTACTTTGTATCATGCAGCAGATGCTTCTTAAGAAGTATCCTGACATTGTTTTTGTAGCAATGCTATTATTCTGGCAGGTGTATGTTTTTGTACAGTTTGAACCACTGTTTATTTCATACTTGTCATGAAGTGCATCAAACAGCTCATTGCTTGAACCAACTGACTCTAGCTGCAGTAAAGCCGTTACCTTACAATATTTAATTTACTGAACATATAGACTTTCCTGCCTCTTTTTCCCCTTTATGCCTTGTTAATTGTTGCTTCTACAACTGCATCAGGAAATCCAATCAATGTACACATACTTAGGGATTTCAAGTCTGTTGTTGCAAATACTCCTTTCAAGAGAGTGAGATTTCTGCACAGTATCATAGGGGGTGCAATCTTTATTAAAAGCATAATAGGTCAAGATATGTTGTAAAGTCATACAAAATCACATAGTAATTCATAGTAAATTTGTCATTAACTACACCAGACTTAGTTTCATAAGACAAAAAAAAGTGCTTCTGAAGCTCCGCAACACAAATTACTTTATAAAAGTCTGAAACTGCTACAGACATATGGTGATTTTTAATAATTCCTTTACTTTTCGGTGGAAATTTGTAACAGACAAGTAGTGAAATTATTAACACAAAATGTGAAGCATGAGAATAACATAGTTGTTTATCATCTTAGATTAACGTTAGCAAGAAAATGGCTTTTTATTGAAGTTTTTGTCACACTGAGATTTATTACACTGTTTATCACTAACCTTATTCCTTCCTTTGCAATGGCATCTAAGTTTGGTGTTAAAGCTGTATATGGCCAATATGGCCAATATGACCCAAAGTCACCCCAACCCAGGTCATCAGCCAAAATCAAAACAATGTTTGGTGTCAAGCCACTTTTTATTGCATCAACAGAATTTGTTGTATCCTGTGACAGGTTTATATCTGGTGAATCATAATCTTCAGCAATGAAATAGCCTGATGCATACACACTACTGAGGTGCGGGTTAAAAATCATCACCAGGAACAATATCACATTGAATTTGTACTTCCAGTGGCAATTATTTGCACACATTCTTCTTGCGGTCAACTACAATGAGCAGAAAAGTTGCTGAAAGCAAATTAGAACACTGTCTCTAATAATCTGCTAATGCCATTTTTGAAACAGTGCAACAACATAATACTTGCTATACACACATCATTACACACACTCATATGTACACAATATACAGCATTAATTTTACAATCATTAAAATTGATGGAAAGTAAGCAAATTTTAATACATAACAGCAACAGTTTGAAGAATACTTTTACTCCATAAAAATACTGTTACGGGGCTATGGGACACTGAAAAAAATATACAAGGGATGAGATAAGAACAACCTTATTCACAAGTACTAAAATTTTCTTATTTAACTGAAACTAATATGCTTTATGGCAGTGAAAATTAAATGCTACTGAAACATGTGAGTTGAAATTTTAATTTTTGACTGATTCATGTAAAAGCTATGGTAACATACCAACTGTCATTATTCACTGAAACTAAACTGACACTAAAATTGTATTAAATCTTACTTACATGTTATGATATAGAAATGATATGTTTAGTGAACTAACACAGATCTCTCAACACTCAGCACTATTTCTCTGAAGCTGAATAATTGACAAATTACAATTATAAAACACAAGAGAGTCAAGAAATTCTCCTCACTGATCACTAAACACTGCTGCGCACCACACAATCATCATCTATGAAGCGGAATGTATACAGTTTCTTGATAGACTTATCTGATTTCACACAGCAAAATGTGTCCTTTGAAACCCTTGACCTGGAAATGACAAAGAACTTTTTACTGATACTGGAGGCACATGTTATCTGATAACAACTCTTGTCAAATACTTTACACATATTGAACAATCAAACTGTGATTTTATAGTAATTAATGTGCACATTATCAGATAAAAACAGTAATTAGAAAGACCCACATCCACAGGAAGTATTAAATACACTCACAAGTTTCCGATAAGTGTTATCATTCAAAAACTGAATACAGGAAATGTTTAAGATAATTGAGAATCCACTTTTGAATTTTTTCATACATTATTGGAGCAGTAGAGCCAACATCAAACCATCTTGTCAACTCTCCTTCATGATGTTTTGATCATATAACTTTGTGTCCCATCTAAGGTGATCTCATGTAGGTGAAGAAATATGAGCTTCCATTCTAAAATTGACTGATCTTCACCAAGAATCATTTGAAACATGAATTATGTGTGCCAAAATTGGAACTAGACTGATTTTTTGTCACCTAAATGCTGGGAGCAAATTGCAGTGTCTTTCATTCACAGAAAGTATAAATTGAACAGACCGCTTTTTCAATAAAAGAAAGATGTGAAAAGTGCCTGCAGCAAAATAAGGGATCCACAAAAAAGATGAAGTGTTTTCTAACATAAAGTTAATTACAATAACAATTTAGTAGTGAGGCAAGTATGTCACTGAGAGATCTGTGTTGTGAAAGACAACATTTGATGTCTTTCGGGGGAAAATCCAATAAAACAAAAACGGAAACTACAAGTGTGCGAAGCTTGCAGCCGAGCCAAAAGGTTCCAGAGCTTCAAATTAAATCATTTATTGATATGTACATATATCATGTTCTGTAAATCCTATAATGAAAGAGAGCCTTCTAGAATATGGAAAACTGAAGTTCTATATTAATAGGCAGAAAAAGCCCTCAAGACTACTTCTGTAAAGTACTCTAAAAGTTCAAATGGTTCAAATGGCTCTAAGCACTACGGGACTTAACATCTGAGGTCATCAGTCCCCTAGACTTAGAACTACTTAAACCTAACTAACCTAAGGACTTCACACACATCCACGCCCGAGGCAGGATTCGAACCTGCGACTGTAACAGCAGGGCAGTTCTGGACTGAAGCGCCTAGAACCGCTCAGCCACAGTGGCTGGCTATACACTAAAAGTCAATTCTGACTCTCACTAATCTATGCATATTGATAATTTTGGTAAATATTTCTACATTAGTCTACATATATATTATGAGTAACTAATTTCAAACAACCAACTGCTCCTATTCTTTCACTATTCAGTTACAGCTTTTATCTGTCATTTCATACTAAGCATTTATCTAATTGTACTTATATCAGTCAGCACTCTCTATCAGTTTCCTATGTACTGGAAAAAAAGTTAAAAATGTATATAACATGACATTACTGTTAACCAGAATTTATATCCCCAAGTCCACTCACCTGAGAGATTATAGGAGTGACTAATACCTGTACTCTTTTGTTTGAAGCTCTGCTGATTTCCAATTTCATGCCTGATGTCTATTGGCAACCTGTTAATGACTGGTGCAGAGACTATAAGACACTGTTATGAATCTTAGACAGGTACACATATAGTCTATATGAAATACTTTTGTCTGCAATAATGTGGTTATGAATGTCACAGTTTATAAGATGTTTGGCTATCAACTTTAGATAATATTGTTACCACAAGCTCCTGTAGCTTAAATACTTTCTTGATTTTAACTACATTGCCCCAAAAGATTAACCTAGAGAACATTAGTGAGTGAAAATATGCTAAATATGCTAACAGTTCTGTGACAGATCAAAATTGTGGGAAAAATTCCTTAGTGCTAAGAATACAGAAATAAGATTTTGATTTACTTATTCATGAAATATTTCCATCACATCACATTTTGTTATCCATTTGGATGCCTACAAATTTCATGCATGGCGTTTAGTTTGATCGGTGATTATTGTTTTCTACTTCTGTAACTGAAAATCGCATTCATTTCTTTGGAATTGTGTAACATGAGTCTTTAAGAGATTGTGGATTAATCTGTGTACTGTGAACCACTGATAAATCTATTCCATAATTATTTCTGGTGTGATATACTTGGTACTGAACCTTGCATGGATACTGTATTTAATATTTAAATGAAAGTTCCACCAACTGTATAGATTGTTTATTCTATTGTATAATTACGATTTCAGCTTGGCTGTTTTGAAGTACCCAACTGAATAAATACAATGGATCAGAAGGTATATAACATCATGACATGAAATGTAGGATCACAAATTTATAAAATTTTTTAGAATTCAAAAATTATTGAAATCATGTTACTTACATGTTATGCATGATTAGACATCTTTAAAGAAAGTCACTGTCAAACTATGTTAAATTTGTTATGTAATGCATGTGCCACAGAATATAAATCAGAACACATTAACAAAGTGTCTGTCAGAAGTGGAACAAACATGACTGACATACGTTTAGTATCTATGCCATAAAATGACTATCAGAACCAGTCAATACATGTGCAAGTGCCATTATCTAAAGCCGCACTGTCAAATTTACAAACGTTAGTGGAAGCCAAAGATGAGCATTGTAGGCTGTCAGTTTATGTGGTGTACTCTACGATTGAATCCAGGGGTTTGTTGCTGGCAATAGGCCAAAGTTACATACATTGAATAAAATTTGTATATCTTTGGATGGTTTTCTCTGTTGCCAATATGTAGTGTAAACAAATGTTCTTAAACCAAGAAATTTAGCCATGGTTATAAATCATGCACTATGTTAAATACGAAATATTATTGTGCATTACTGCAACTTAGGTCAGTCTTAAAGCAACATAATGTAACAATCTGTCAAAATGTACTATGAAAGTTGATCATATACAACCATATTATGAAAGAGCACACAAATGCTTTACAGTATACTGTTACATTATGGTATATAATGTTTTTATGACAAATATTTGTAGTATACAACATTTTTAAAACAAACATTCGCTCGTTCTTTCATAGAACAACTGTATATGATCTGCTTTCATAGTACATTTTGATAGATGGTTACGTTATGTACCTTTTACAACTGATCTACTTTGCACTAATGCATGATTATAGTTCATATTCAGCATACCACATGATGTATAACAGCCCATTCCTATCATTGCTAAATTCCCTGGTATATGTGTATTTGTTTACACAATATATTCATAACTTAGAACAACCATCAAAAGATATAAAAGCCTTATTCAATTTATGTAACTCTGTTCTATTGCCTACAACACTTCTCTAGATTCAACCACAGAGTACATCACATAAACTGACAGGCTACAATGTTCATCTTTGGTTTCCATTACTTGGACTTACTCCATAGATGTACATCATAAGCTGCTAAATCAATAAATTAGAAAATTCAACAATGTCGCTTTAGAGAATGGTGTCTGAACATGTAGTGACTGTTCTTGGTGATCATTTTATGCCACAGTTACTACATGTATGTCAGACACGATTTTCCTATTTTTGCCAGAAGCTCTACGAAAATGTTCTCATTCATATGCCATGACACTTGCATTATATAACAAAGTTTAATATATTTTGATGATGACTTTGTTTACAGAAGTCTAATCATGCTTAAAATGTAAGCAAATACTTTCAATAATAAATTTTGAAACTCCAAAAAAAATTTTTGGTCTTAAACTGTACCGGCATAATGCTACCTACTTTCTGATTCACTGCATTTTTCATTAAATTCTGTACACATGTATCTTTTCAGTGTGGTAGTTGAAAATGACCAAATGCCAAAATCATGACTGTAAAGTTCACGTCATATAGGAAGGCAGCTCTATTTTCAGCCATTCTGTGCAATCCAGACGACTGACTGCTAGCGGCCAATAAGATCCATTCTCTCTCCGAGCGGCTAGCCGCGAGTTACAACCTAGACTGCAAGAATCTCGCTCAGGCACGCTGTGCTGTTTCCACATTTTGCAACAGTGCAGTTTCATTCACAAGGTGACCAAATTATTCATTCTGATGTCGATGTTACTTTCTTGTAACAGTATAGCTGTGATTTTGTATCTGTAAACATTTTAGTGTGACTTCCAAATAAATATGTCAGGTGAAGGCAATAAACGTGGAGTTCTGTACAAGCAACTTTAATTAAATTGTGTGTCTGTGGAGTAACTTCTTAGTTGTATGATTGAATGATTTCCTGTCAGAATGGTCACAGTATGCAGCAACTGACAGAAAATCATCAAGAAAAACAGAAATGATATCTGGTGTTTGCAAGGAAGCTTTGTAGGCCTTCTGCTGTTCCTTTCATAAATGATTTAGGAGACAATCTGAACTGTCCACTTAGACTGTTTGCAGATATTGTTGTGATTGACCATCTTATAGTCACCAAATGATTAAAACAAATTAGAAAACGATTTAGATAAGATACCTGTGTGATGACAAAAGTGGCAACTAACTCTAAATAATGAAAAGTCTGAATTAATCCACACGAGTACTAAAGAGAACATGCTAAATGTCGGTTTACAGAATGTTGTTGTTGTGGTCTTCAGTCCAAAGACTGGTTTGATGCAGCTCTCCATGCCCCTCTATCCTGTGCAAGCCTCTTCATCTCCGAGTAACTACTGCAACATACATTCTTTTGAATCTGCTTAGTGTATTCATCTCTTGGCCGCCTACTATGATTTTTACACTCCATTCTTCCCTCCAACACTAAATTGGTGACCACTTGATGGCTCAGAATGTGTCCTACCAACTGTCAAGTTGTGTCACAAATTCCTCATCTGCCCAATTCTTTTCAGTACCGCCTCATTAGCTATGTGATCTACCCATCTAATCTTCAGCATTCTTCTGTAGCTCCACATTTGAAAAGCTTCTATTCTCTTCTGGCCTAAACTGTTCATAATTCACGTTTCACTTCCATACATGGCTACACTCCACACAAATACTTTCAGAAATGATTTCCTAACACTTCTCTCCCAAGTTCCGTTCAGTACCTCCTCATTAGTTACGTGATCCACTCATCTAGCATTCTCCTGCAGTACCCCAGTTCAAAAGCTTCTATTCTCTCCTTGTCTAAACGATTTATCGTCCATGTATCACTTCCTTACAGGGCTATGCGCCATACAAATACTTTCAGAAAAGACTTCCTGACACATAAATCTATACTCAATATTAGCAAAGTTCTGTTCTTCAGAAACACTTTTCTTGCCACAGCCAGTCCACATTTTATATCCTCTCTACTTCAACCATCATCACTTATTTTGCTGCCCAAATAGCAAAACTCATGTATTACTTTAAGTGTCTCATTTCCTGACCTAATTCCCTCATCATCACCTGATTTAATTTGACTACACTCCATTATCCTCATTTTGCTTTTGTTGACATTCATCTTATTTTCTTCTTTCAAGACACTGTCCATTTCATCACTGTCCATTTCATTCACCTTTTCTTCTAAGTCCTTTGCTGTCTCTGACAGAATTACAATGTCATCGGCGAACCTCAAAGTTTTTATTTCTTCTCCCTTGATTTTAATTCCTATTTCAAATTTTTCTTTTATTTTCTTTACTGCTTGCTCAATATACAGACTGAATAACATTGGGGATAGGCTACAATCCTGTCTCACTCCTTCCTCAACCACTGCTTCCCTTTTGTGCTCCTCGACTCTTATAACTGCCATCTTTTTTCTATACAAATTGTAAATAGCCTCTCACTCCCTATATTTGCCCTTGCCACCTTCAGAATTTGAAAGAGAGTATTCCAGTCAACACTGTCAAAAACTTTCTGTAAGTCTACAAATGCTAGAAACATAGGTTTACCTTTCCTTACCCTATCTTCTAAGATAAGTCATAGGGTCAGTATTGTCTCGTGTGGTCCAACATTTCTACAGAATACAAACTGATCTTCCCTGAGGTCAGCTTCTACCAGTTTTTCCATTCGTCTGTAAAGAATTCGTGTTAGTACTTTGATATTGTGACTTATTAAACTGATAGTTCGGTAATTGTCACACCTGTCAACACCTGCTTTCTTTGGGATTGGAATTATTATATTTTTCTTGAAGTCTAAGGGTATTTCACTCATATTATACATCTTGCTCACCAGATGGAAGAGTTTTGTCATGGCTGGCTCTCCTAAGGGTATCAGTAGTTCTATCGGAATATTGTCTACTCCTGAGGCCTTGTTTAGACTAAGGCCTTTCACTGCTCTGTCAAATTCTTCATGCAGTATCATATCTCCCATCTCATCTCCCTCTATGTCCTCTTCCATTTCCATAATATTGCCTTCAAGTACATCACCCTTTATAGTGTTTTGGGATATCTGTAAACATCCCAACACACTATTGGAAAGCCGTCAACAAGAGATGCTCGTATGTAAATGAATAAGGATAAATGTAGTGCGAAAGGGACACTGTGTGTTTTCCTTTCTTGTATGTAGTGAATGTGGAGCAGTGGTAGAGCTGGTGAGATGGGGACCACTAAAAACGATATTACAACTGTCTGGGAGTCATTTGTACTATGGTGCAGCAAGTGCCTGAATCTGAGAGCCATGGAGTAAACAACACACCAACAAGGCATAATGAACTACTGAAGAGAGTTAGTTGATTCCCCCCCCCCCCCCCCCCCCTTCTGCCAGGCACTTAATTGTGAATTGCAGAGTAATCGTGTAGGTGTATACATAGATGCTTCACAAGAAGTCTAGGTGGTTTACATCCCGCATTTATAATTTTTTAAAATGTGTATCTGAAAGTGAGACTTCTATTTTTGAGATTTCGAAGATTCAAGAATGAATTGCAGGAGCATGTATTGGCAAGAGAACTGTACAGAGAATAGTAAACAAAAGTGTCAGAGCTGCAGAAACGTCAGCAAAATTTGTTTTTATGCCACCTGTAAAGCATCGAAACCACAAGAAACCTGTAACACAAATGGATGGTTTTGACTAAGATATTTTAAAGTGCTCCATGTATGAAATATATATGAGCAGGGAATACCCGTCATCAAAGAAATTTCTTACAATTATGCCTGAGCAAATTGGCTTCAAATTAGCACTTCATCAATGCAAAGAATTTTGAAAGACATTGGTTTCAAATGTTTTAAGAAGACAGTTTTTAATTGAAAGAAGTGACACAGAATCAGCACGAACCACAACCCTTACAAAGATGCACGATACAAGAGGGGGTGGTAGCTCTACAGTATATTACATTGATGAAACATGAATGAATCAGAATCATTCGATGAATACCTGCAGGAAAATGAGTGATGGTACTGGTGGTTTTAAAGTTCCCACAGGAAAAGATTCTCCGAGACTTATTCTGCATGCTGGCTCTTCTTCCGATTTGGTTCCTGAGAGCAAACTTGTATTTAGGTATAAGAAAATCAGTAGTGACTACCATTCAAAAATGAACACTGTCGCTTTCAAGAAGTGGTTCACTGAACAATTCTTGCCATACCTTGATTCGAAGTCGATCATTGTAATTACCATGTCAGTTATCATTCAGTTGTTACAGAGAAAAGACCAAGTGCGAATACCAGGAAAGGTGTTGTTCTCTGGCTGAACATAAAAATATACCAGGCAATATAAGCCAGATTCATCCTAAACTCCTTCAGCTTGTTAATTTATAAAAGTCACGCAACAGAATGTACAAATTTGGCTTTTTTGCATGTGAACATGCATTTACCCATATATCACTGTCATTTTAATCCAATAGAATTAATTTGCAGACAGGTTACAAGCTAAGTGGAAAAAAAAAAAAAAAAAATTCAAGATAACACACGCTGAAATGCTTGTGCATGAAGCACCAGGCAGCAGCAGCCTTCAGCATGGGTACACTGTGGGCAGCTCACTGAAAAGCTTGAGAAATAAGACTTTGACAGGGAGGCGAAGATGCATAAAAGCCTTGAATCTACCCTCCTAAATTTACAATCAGATGGTTTGGACGTGAACTTTGATACCAGGTGGTATTACGACATAGACTTTGAAACAAAGTAAAGTAATAATCTTCCTTGGTTTCACAGACTCATGGTTTGAAATGTTTTTGTCAACTGCATACATAGTACATAAGAACTTCCTAGGTTCTATTGATTAGGAATACACAGCTTATGAAGTATTCACCCTATAATGTTCAACACATTGCCTAAGGAGAAGTTAAGCTTTTCCCAGTGTGTTGTACGCTCTGATTACTCATAAGAATGCGGCCATATAAATTCACCAAAAACTGCAATATTTCGGCAAGTAAACACCAGCCATTTTCAAGGCACAAATTGTAAAATGTCTTAAAACGAAAGGGAGGGGTTGCCTGTTGAGATACTGGTGGTTCTCAACATTATCATCAGCATTCTTTTGAGTTATTCACAGAAGATGGTTAATTGTTTGCATGTTCAATGGATCATAAATGCGTTCTCCCACCGTAATGTTGAATGAATTAATTCAAACTCATAATGCCTCTTGACACTGGAAAATATAACAAAACTGAAAATTTTTACGATAGTCTCTTGTACTAGCCCTCGCTACCATTTCTTCTTTTTTACACACATTGATTTACATTAAATGTCAGTGAAACACAGCCTTATACAGGCATTATACACATTTACAAAAATTGTATGGAGTAGAAGCAGTTGTCAAGTAAATATAATGCTTTCGGTTTGCGTTGGAAGTTTATTTTCGTGTGTATATCCAAATCACAATAAACAGCAATTACTGCAACCATTTCTGATGATCCTGTCGTTAGACAATTGTCATTTTGAGAAAAATTACACTTGACGTCTTCACAAAGTTGCATCAGCTGTTCTCTCCTACCAACGACACACAGACAACTGCTATGGAGCAGTGGACACAACCACAAGAGTAAGACTTCTCTCATGTAGATGTCTGATTGAAATTGATTTTAAAATGTATAATTCCCACATAGATCCAAACATATAATATGATGTATTGATGGCAAATGGGCCTGACTGTTGACTGCAGCAACACAGTTCGGCAACACGGACCTTGTTTGCCCACTCTCTGTCACCACGCATACGCAGAACTCATCCCCTCCACAATTTCCTATCGCTCTGCTCTATGTGCGGAAGTGCCATCCCACGTGACGCGGGCTATAGACTAAACAATCTATACAGTCAAATGGTGGAGCTTTCATTTAAACAGTATTATATGACTGTGACCTCAAGCTACAGAAAGAATATCACCATATTTAATGTTTACCTACTGCAAATTTAGCTTTACTCCTGTGGTATCATTTGTTAATATGACACTCTCTTTTCTGTAGTTAAGATATGATTCCATCTACATAAAGGTAGTGCATATAATGGTGCAACATTGTAGTTTCCTTGGTCGTGTTTTACAATGTACACAACTGAAAGTAAAGATTACAAAAAATGCTCTCAGGATAATTTTTCCTGTTTAGTTCAACCAGAATCAAGTTTTGGAAATCATACATTGCTTTTTCCATAGAGAAACTTTAACAGTGGCCAAATTGAGCAGTGTTAAAAGATAATTGGATCAATATTCAGCATTCATTATCAGTAAGGCTTAAGGAGGAGGCTATGGATGAGGATTTCACAAAGTACTGTTCCAGATGACTGTCATCTTGACATTAAGGTGACACCAAGTTATTCTACTGGTGTACTGTGCACAACAGATGAGGTTTCCTATTACAGTCCAGGAAATGCATAGTGTCTGAGTAGCTAGTATGCGGCTAATGGCTATAGAAGTAAAACTGAAAAATGTAAGCTTACCAATACATCTTAAGATAGTCTGTACTTGTTCTTCATTAGTACTGTAAAATATGTGGCATGTGAATGATTTTGCAGTGCTGCAAGATTTTTCCCTGTGAAAGAAAGAGTGAAGTCATTTATTTTCCAGAAAAGATACATGTTTTAAATCTAGTGACAGGCTCGATTTTTTCAGTCACAGAAATGTAACTGCAGAACCATTTCACATGGCACGCTCGTCATATGTGAGATATTTATTTTCTTCAATATCTACGACTTGTGAGTGTCAATAAAGGACACACAGGGATTTTATTATTTACAATATTTATATTTTTTTCACAAGAAATGTACTAGATTGAAGCACATCTAATCTTCAAACCTCATCTCAGTGCATATCTGGATTAACATTAATATGAATATAGAATAACAAGTGCAATGTAGTTTTAATGTTACAAATTTGTAAAGATTACTTTTTGATTAAAAGATATTCATGAATGTGATGCACGAGAAAAGGCAAGGTTATGAAGAAACAGAATAACAAAAGAGTTTTTTTGAGTTTGTAGCTCAACATTAGTGAGCTTACAGGCAGCAAGAGAGCTACAAGCATCACTAGGCCAGAGAAATGAACAAAAACTATTTTGTGATTCTGTTTCTCTAAAAACTCACCTTTTTCATGTACCAAATAACATGAAAAAGTTTTGGATAAAGGATGTTAAGGAATAGTTTTTGTTCCATTCTCCAGGCTTTTGATGTTTGCAGCTTCCTTTCTGCCTGTAACTTGTCAGCACAGTACTGTCCAGCTACAAACTCACTGCCCATTCTCATTCTACAGTGGCAGCACATACAGCTGGTAAATGATACTTAACAAATACTAAAAATAACAAACAGTGCCCCATATGACTTCCTACTGTACGCTCCTTTCAATTGTCTTGCCCGAAACTGTTACTTCTTTGCCGCAGCAGTCCTTCAAAGGAGGTATAAAGACTTTCTACTAAACATTCTAGCAAATTTCTTTAGTAAAATGGCTCTATTCTGAAAATATTTCTGGCTCTTTCATGATGACCAAGTCTTTTACAACCACAATATTTTGTCTGAAATTGAAATTTAAAATCTCACTTGCATCACAACTTCACTAAAATGTAAAAGTTTCCTGGCAAATTGCCACTGAAAATGTTAAATCATTATGCTCATCTTACGGAGGATTTCTGTAAACTTCAGTAAGAATAAAACTCAGTCCTTCATATAAAAATAAATCCACATGCCAAGCAGTATCTCACACAGTTGGCATTAGAGAAAACTGTTAATAGAAATTCACTGTGTTTTCTCAACTGGTATAACATTGTTCAGAAATGAGAGTTCCATATTGCTCACAAAAAATTTTCTCTACATCAGTGGCAGAGTGCGGACAGACATGGAGACTGTAGCAACTAACAGATCCACCTCCTCTTCTACCAGCCCACAGGGGCAGGTTTCATTGGAGGGTGTAGCCGATGTGTGAAATGCCCCACTCTGAACAGCTAGTGACCACAGCTCCAGCTAATAACTATATCCATTTTGATCATTGCCATTTCATTTGAGACTTTGTAGCCACCTAATAATCTGGTGCTGGTAGTGTATGTTTCTCCTGAGTGAAGCCCAGTAAAAAGTACCAATGTTGTTGTTGTTGTTGTTGTTGTGGTCTTCAGTCCTGAGACTGGTTTGATGCAGCTCTCCATGCTACTCTATCCTGTGCAAGCTTCTTCATCTCCCAGTACCTACTGCAACCTAAATCCTTCCGTATCTGTTTAGTGTATTCATCTCTTGGTCTCCCTCTACGATTTTTACCCTCCACGCTGCCCTCCAATACTAAATTGGGGATCCCTTGATGCCTCAGAACAGGTCCTACCAACCGATCCCTTCTTCTAGTCAAGTTGTGCCACAAACTTCTCTTCTCCCCAATCCTATTCAATACCTCCTCATTAGTTATATGATCTACCCATCTAATCTTCAGCACTCTTCTGTAGCACCACATTTCGAAAGCTTCTATTCTCTTCTTGTCCAAACTAGTTATTGTCCACGTTTCACTTCCATACATGGCTACACTCCATACAAATACTTTCAGAAATGACTTCCTGACACTTAAATCTATACTCGATGTTAACAAATTTCTCTTCTTCAGAAACGCTTTCCTTGCCATTGCCAGTCTACATTTTATATCCTCTCTACTTCAACTATCATCAGTTATTTTGCTCCCCAAATAGCAAAACTCCTTTACTACTTTAAGCATCTCATTTCCTAATCTAATTCCCTCAGCATCACCCGACTTAATTCGACTACATTCCATTATCCTCGTTTTGGTTTTGTTGATGTTCATCTCATACCCTCCTTTCAAGACACTGTCCATTCCGTTCAACTGCTCTTCTAGGTCCTTTGCTGTCTCTGACAGAATTACAATGGCATTGGCGAACCTCAGTGTTTCTATTTTTCTCCATGGATTTTAATACCTACTCCAAATTTTTCTTTTGTTTCCTTTATTGCTTGCTCAATATACAGATTGAATAACATCGGGGATAGGCTACAACCCTGTCTCACTTCCTGCCCAACCACTGCTTCCCTTTCATGTCCGTTGACTCTTATAACAGCCATCTGGTTTCTGTACAAATTGTAAATAGCCCTTCGCTCCCTGTATTTTACGTCTGCCAGTGACACTGGCTTGGCAAGAATGATAGTTTTTTATACTATAAAAGTCACAAAAGCCAAACACGAACAATGTATCATGAAGGAAGCATCAAATATTCATGAAATGGTAAACAAAACTGATCAGTTGGTCAATATGTATAAAGATAAATCATGAAGTGGCTACAGCAAACGAAAAGCTTAAGACTTTTTCAATGTACAGTGTTAAAGAACAGCAACTGATGCATGCCCACCGACTTTGCTCAGTGGTCAATTTGGACATGCAAAGATACTGAGATGCGGTGCTAGGCTAGATGGCACGGACCATGGCGGATGGTGGGGATCTGAAGGGAGACTGCAATCGAGTTAGAGAGAGAGGGGGGGAAAGAGGGGGAGGGGGGGGGGGGGGAGAGAGAGAGAGAGAGAGAGAGAGAGAGAGAGAGAGAGAGAGAGAGAGAGAGAGAGAGAGAGATTGCTGGCGATGTCAATGAGACTACACTGTGAGAGGCCAGTATTGGGATCATGTGTTGTCTACAAGCCCATAATGGCAGCATAGCACAAGAAGAGACACGTGGCTGCTGTCAACCAAAGCTTACGTGAAGTCTGTTGGTGCAGGGCTTGTGATCATACCAGTGGAGTTGCAGCTAAGTCATGATAGAAACTGCAACCTGGCTTTGATTAAACATTGCCTGTGGACCTATGTCAAGAATTCCCCAACTTTATAAATGAGTTCCTTGATTTTTGCCCAGCTCACCGTAACCTTCCTCAGTGCTTAAGAGTTACAGATCTGCTTTAGGTTGTTAGGGGTGAGCAAGAAGATGTGTGCTTCCTCTGTTTTCCAATACTTGAGTTAGTTGTTGAAATTTTGAAAGACAAGGATTTGACACGGAGTCCCCCCATGAACCATGGACCTTGCCGTTGGTGGGGAGGCTTGTGTGCCTCAACGATACAGATAGCCGTACCATAGGTGCAACCACAACGGAGGAGTATCTGTTGAGAGGCCAGACAAACGTGTGGTTCCTGAAGAGGGGCAGCAGCCTTTTCAGTAGTTGCAGGGGCAACAGTCTGGATGACTGACTGATCTGGCCTTGTAACACTAACCAAATTGACCTTGCTGTTCTGGTACTGCGAACGGCAGAAAGCAAGGGGAAACTACAGCCATAATTTTTCCCGAGGGCATGCAGCTTCACTGTGTGATTAAATGATGATGGCATCCTCTTGGGTAAAATATTCCGGAGGTAAAATAGTCCCCCATTCGGATCTCCGGGCGGGGACTATTCAGGAGGATGTCGTTATCAGGAGAAAGAAAACTGGCGTTCTACGAATCGGAGCGTGGAATGTCAGATCGCTTAATCGGGCAGGTAGGTTAGAAAATTTAAAAAGGGAAATGGATAGGTTAAAGTTAGATATAGTGGGAATTAGTGAAGTTCGGTGGCAGGAGGAACAAGACTTTTGGTCAGGTGAATATAGTTATAAATATAAAATCAAATAGGGGTAATGCAGGAGTAGGTTTAATAATGAATAAAAAAATAGGGATGCGGGTAAGCTACTACAAACAGCATAGTGAACACACTATTGTGGCCAAGATAGACACGAAGCCCACACCTACTACAGTAGTACAAGTTTATATGCCAACTAGCTCTGCAGATGACAAAGAAATTGATGAAATGTATGATGAGATAAAATAAATTATTCAGGTAATGAAGGGAGACGAAAATTTAATAGTCATGGGTGACTGGAATTCGAGAGTACGAAAAGTGAGAGAAGGAAACATAGTAGGTGAATATGGATTGGGGCTAAGAAATGAAAGAGGAAGCTGCCTGATAGAATTTTACGCGAAGCATAACTTAATCACAGCTAACACTTGGTTCAAGAATCATGAAAGAAGGTTGTATACATGGAAGAACCCTGGAGATACTAAAAGGTATCACATATATTATATAATGGTAAGACAGAGATTTAGGAACCAGGTTATAAATTGTAAGACATTTCCAGGGGCCAATGTGGACTCTGACCACAATCTATTGGTTATGAACTGTAGATTAAAACCGAAGAAACTGCAAAAAGGTGGGAATTTAAGGAGATGGGACCTGGATAAACTGAAAGAACCAGAGGTTGTGCAGAGTTTCAGGGACAGCATAAGGGAACAATTGACAGGAATGGGGGAAAGAAATACAGTAGAAGAAGAATGGGTAGCTTTGAGGGATGAAATAGAGAAGGCAGCAGAGGATCAAATAGGTAAAAAGACGAGGGCTAGTAGAAAGCCTTGGGTAACAGAAGAAATATTGAATTTAATTGATAGAAGGAGAAAATATAAATATGCAGTAAACGAAGCAGGTAAAAAGGAATACAAACGTCTCAAAAATGATATCGACAGGAAGTGCAAAATGGCTAAGAAGGGATGGCTAGAGGACAAATGTAAGGATGTAGAGGCTTATCTCACGAGGGGTAAGATAGATACTGCCCACAGGAAAATTAAAGAGACCTTTGGAGAAAGGAGAACCACTTGCATGAATATCAAGAGCTTTGATGGCAACCCAGTTCTAAGTAAAGAAGGGAAAGCAAAAAGGTGGAAGGAGTATACTGTATTTACTCGAATCTAAGCCGCACCTGAAAAATGAGACTCGAAATTCAAGGGGAGAGAAAAGTTTTTGGCCGCACCTCCAAATCGAAACAAAGTTGGTCCATTGTAATATGAGACACAATTTAGGTCGAATGAATGACAATACAGCTACAGTAGTTTGGTTCGAGTCGTAAGCTTAGCAGTTAAGCTTTATCAGGTAGCCATTGCTATGCGTCAGGCGCTCCATCCGTATTTATACGGGTACCCTTCCTTTTTCACGTGCTTCGTCTGGTTTGAATCGATTGCTTATTTTCCTTTGATCTGATAAGTGCCGTCTTGATTGTTATAGGTGTTTACGTCACTCTAAGCTGAAAATGCATTACTATACTGTGTCATGCATTGTTTGTCGCATTCTGATAGTGCGTGTTTACGGCCTGTCGCCGCTCGCGGGATGGCTTGCTTTTGTGCGCGCTACCGCCGCTTACAATTTTTTTAAAAAAAGAGAGAGGAATCGTCTCATTAGCGAAACAATGGCAAGAGACTGCTATTTGTTGTTACTTACACTGCTGCTTTCTTTGATAATGATCAACAAGAACCAAATAATACACTGCGTATGACAGAACATGTTCTGAACGAAAGTTAGGCGAAAATTTTTCACCGTTTGAAAATCTTTGCGGCCGCTTCTTTAGTACATCAAATTCTGCATAGAAATTAGAGTCATCTTAGATTTAAAAATCTAGTCAGTTGCTGTGCTTCATTTCTGTCTGTATCACTATTACGCATAAGAATAATACGAATATAAACATGACACGATACGTATACTCTTCCTCGTTTGCTGTTGTCTCACTCTAGTTTCGTAGTTTATTAGGCAGACAGGATTTAAATGAGATAGCAGCAAATACGCAAGAATACGTGGCAAAATGTTTATATTCGTATTATTCTTATGGTGAAGAGAATACTGCATGTGATTCACATTTCATCAGGTTCCTATTAGCAACCATCTCTTCTCACTGGTAGGAAAAAATTCAGAACGTACAGTTGGCCATATTGATAAACATCCCAAACAATCTTGCCAGTCGGATTTTTGTAGTACATTGAAATTCTGCTACATTCTAAGATGAACAATACGGAATTTGTATTTACTTCGTTGGATAATGTATGAAAATGCAGTGGTCGAAACTCGGGGCGGAGAAAAAAAAGCTCGTCTTCTACCTTTTCTTTTAAATTTATTTACTGACGCAGAGGTTTTGGCGCCAGTATTTATCTTTGTGCCTACAAAGCATGCCTGTGTAGCGCTACATATATTTGACGGCAGAAGTTAGTTGTGGTGGGACCTACCAACATTTTTCAGGACTTCCGCTTGCTTTGCACTCGATTCTAAGCCGCAGGCGGTTTTTTGGATTACAAAAACCGGAAAAAAAGTGCGACTTAGATACGAGTAAATATGGTATAGAGGGTCTCTACAAGGGCGATGTACTTGAGGACAATATTATGGAAATGGAAGAGGATGTAGATGAAGATAAAACGGGAGATATGATACTGCGTGAAGAGTTTGACAGAGCACTGAAAGACCTGAGTCGAAAAAAGGCCCCCGGAGTAGACAACATTCCATCAGAACTACTGACAGCCTTGGGAGAGCCAGTCCTCACAAAACTCTACCATCTAGTGAGGAAGATGTATGAGACAGGCAAAATTCCCTCAGACTTCAAGAAGAATATAATAATTACAATCCCAAAGAAAGCATGTGTTGACAAATGTGAAAATTACCAAACTATCAGTTTAATAAGTCACAGCTGCAAAATACTAACGCGAATTCTTTACAGACGAATGGAAAAACTGATAGGTGCCGACCTCGGGGAAGATCAGTTTGGATTCTGTAGAAACATTGGAACACGTAAGGCAATACTGACCCTACGACTTATCGTAGAAGAAAGATTAAGAAAAGGCAAACCTACGTTTCTAGCATTTGTAGACTTAGAGAAAGCTTTTGACAATGCTGATGGAATACTCTATTTCAAATTCTGAAGGTGGCAGTGGTAAAATACAGGGAGTGAAAGGCTATTTACAATTTGCACAGAAAGCAGATGGCTGTTATAAGAGTCAAGGGGTATGAAAGGGAAGCAGTGGTTGGGAAGGGAGTGAGACAGGTTTGTAGCCTATCCCCGATGTTATTCAATCTGTATATTGAGCAAGCAATAAAGGAAACTAAAGACAAGTTTGGAATAAGTATTAAAATCCATGGAGAAGAAATAAGAACTTTGAGGTTTGCCGATGACATTGTAATTCTGTCAGAGACAGCAAAGGACTTGGAAGAGCAGTTGAACGGAATGGACAATTTCTTGAAAGGAGGATATAAGATGAATATCAACAAAAGCAAATCGAAGATAATGGAATGTAGTCGAATTAAGTCGGGAGATGCTGTGGGAATTAGATTAGGAAATGAGACACTTAAAGTAGTAAAGGAGTTTTGCTATTTGGGGAGCAAAATAACTGATGATGGTCGAAGTATAGAGGATATAAAATGTAGACTGGCAATGGCAAGGAAAGCGTTTCTGAAGAATAGAAATTTGTTAACATCGAGTATAGATTTAAGTGTCAGAAGGTCGTTTCTGAAAGTATTTGTATGGAGTGTAGCCATGTATGGAAGTGAAACGTACAAGATAAATAGTTTACACAAGAAGAGAATAGAAGCTTTCGAAATGTGGTGCTACAGAAGAATGCTGAAGATTAGATGGGTAGATCACATAACTAATGAGGAGGTATTGAATAGAATTGCAGAGAAGAGGAGCTTGTGGCACAACTTGACTAGAAGAAGGGATTGGTTGGTAGGACATGTTCTGAGACATCGAGGGATCACCATTTTAGTATTGGAGAGCAGCGTGGAGGGTAAAAATCGTAGAGGGAGACCAAGAGATGAATACACTAAGCAGATTCAGAAGGATGTAGGCTGCAGTAGGTACTGGGAGATGAAGAAGCTTTCACAGGATATTAGCATGGAGAGCTGCATCAAACCAGTCTCAGAAGACCACAACAACTACTCTATGTTAAATGCAGTTGTGCACAGAGGGTCATTCCTTAAGGTAACCTTGTGTCAATCATGTGACATAATTTATGCTGTATCTAATTGCATTTCTGTGTCTGTTATAGTTTTATGTGTGATTTGGGCACCCCATTAAATTACACTGTACAGTGTGCTGAGACATTGGCAGCTACAAAAGGTTAGATTAAAACTGTGTCATTCACTGTATGTAAGCTGACTGAAAGTTGGGACGTGCCATGTATTAGTACTATTGGGTAATTAACGGTATGAAAAGCTCATATGCCTTTACTTGAGTTTGCTCTATATTATTAAGTTTGCTGTTCCTTGATTAAACAGAATCCATAGCCTTGTGTTTAACTGTGATGCTATTTGTTTTCCCTTGGTAATTCACGGCCGTGTTCTTGAAGAATTGTGACTTTTGAATGTTTCTGGGCTCCCTTGATTTATTATGGCCATTCTCATTGCAAGAAGTGTAAAAGCTTTATATTTAAATGTAATAGTCCTGTTTTTACTGGTCAGCCATGGCCAGCCTTGCTTAACGAAAATTTCTTTATTGGTATACTGTTACTGCCATGTCTCTCAGTAAAATTTCATCTTGTATTGTGTAAGTTAGTTAGTTGTTCATTAATAATGGCCACTTGCTTGAGTTATGTTGCTTTTCCTTTTAAAGGTTAATTTAACTGTTTTTTAATGGTCAGTTATGGCCATCCTTGCTTAATAAAATTTGCAGATTCAACTGCCAGTCAGTCAAGGACAGTCTCTCAGTAATGTACACTTCATATCATTTGAGCTATTTAGCTGTTGGTCAGTAACAGCCGCTTGCTTACTATTATGTTATATTTCCTTTTAAATATTTAACTTTTTCTACTGGTCAGTCACAACCATCCTTGCTTAATGAAAATTTGCAATTTTTATACTGATACTGTCAGTTAGTCACAGTTGTCCTCTCAGTAAAATTGCACCCTGTATTCTGCTGAAATTGTTGAATTGTTTGTAATTTTGGATCATAGCCATTTTCTGAAGAAATTGCTGTTAATAACAGTTCCAGCCATTGTTCTCAATACTGTGAATGAAATGTTTGTGTTTTGCAACTAACTGAATTTGCTCAACTGTGTTTCAGTTGACCATGGCCATTTTGCGTTGTAATAACTACGTTAAATTTATTTTTAAACAACAGAAACCCCAGGTTGGAATATCAGCAGTGCAGGAAAAGACAGACTGCTACTTACTATAAAGATGTTAAGCTGCTGAGAGGCACAATTAATAGACACTTACACAAATGCTTTTGGCCACAGCCTTCATCAGAAAGATAAAAATAAACACATACTATTGATTCACACAAGCAAGTACACCTCACACAAACATGGCCACTAACTCCAGCAGCTCGGACCAGAATACAACTGTCAACAATATGGAGGGGCAGGGAAAGAATAGTGTAGTGTGTGTGTGGAGGGGAGGGGGGGGGGGGGGGCAGAAGTGCTGTCTGGCAGAGTGTGCAGGGACTAGACTGTCTACAGGCACAGTATAAGGAAGTTGTGGGGCAGGGAGTTGGGGAAACAGAGCCAAAATTTGAGAGAACTGGGGAAAGATAAACGGGAGCATTGGCAGAGGATGGAAAAAAAAGAGGGTGGAAGACAAGAATGGGGAGGAGGAGCTTGGACAGATGGGGTGGAAAGTGATGGGTGGAAGTTTTTGGGGACAGTATATTACTGTAGGTTGAGGCTGCAATACTTACAGGAAAGCTGGCAGTGGATGGGAGGATCCAGATGGCTCAGACAGTGAAGTAGACATTAAAATCGAGTCTGTTAAGTCCAGCTGCATGTTGTGCCACAGGGTGGTCTACCTCGCTCTTGGTCACAGTTTGGCAGTGGCCATACATCCTGGTGGACAGCTGGTTGGTGATTAAACTAATATTAAAAGCTGTGTAATGATTGCAGCAGAGCTTGTATATGACAGGGCTGTTTTCACAGATGGCCTGGCCACTGATGGAGTAGGATAAACTTGTGACAGAACTAGAATAGGAAGTGCTGGGTGGATGGTTGGACAGGTCTTGCACCTGGGTGTTCCACAAAGATATGATTCTTGTGTCAAGAGGTTGGGATTGGGAGAGGCATAGGGATGGGAGGAATGGACTAAGATCATGTGGAGATGGTGTGGGTGACAGAACACCAGTTTAGGAGGGGTGGGGGGAAAGACCTAGGGTAGCATGTCCCTCATTTCAGGGCATCAGGATAGGTAATCAAAGCCCTGGCGAATGATGTGGTTCAGTTGTTCCAGTCCAGGCTGGTACTGGGTGACATAGGGGGCACTGCTTTGTGACTGGTGCTTGGGGATGTTGGGAAGGTTGGGGGTGTGAGGAGATATTACACAGGGGATCTGTTTGCAGACTAGGTCTGGGGGATAGTGCCTGTCTGTGAAGGCTTTGGTGAGACCCTCGGCATACAAAGCAAGGGAATTCTCGTCACAGCAGAATATGCCGTCCTCTGGTTGCCAGGCTATACGGGAGGGATTTTTTGGTGTAAAAGGGATGACAACTGCGGAAATGCAGGCAATGTTGGTGGGTCGATGAGTTTAATGTGGACTGAGGTGCAGATGGAGCCATCAGAGAGGTAGTAGGTCAAGATCTATGAACATGGCACACTGGTTCGAGGAGGTCCAAGTGAAGTGGGCAGGGCAGAAGGTGTTGAGGTTGTGAAGAATTGAAGACAGGGTGTCTTGGTCCTGAGACATATCGAGCAGATATCATCAATGAACATGAACCAGACTAGGGGTTTGGCATTTTAGGAGGCTAAGAATGTCTCCTCTAGGTGGTCGATAAACAGGTTGGCATGAAAGGGTGCCGTGTGGGTGCCAATGGCCGAGACATGGATTTGTTTGTATAACTTCCCTTCAAAGAAGAAGCACTTGTGGGGTTAGGATAAAGTTAATAAGATAAATGAGGAATCAGGTAGTGGATTTAGACTCTGTCAGTAAGACTATGAGCAAGAGGGATGTTGATGTATAGGGAGGTGACATCAACAGTGACAAGTAGGGATCTATGGGTACAAGGCCGGGGATGGTGGAGAGACGGTAAAGGAAGTGGTTGGTATCTTTGACTTGGGAGACTATGATTCGGGGCAATTGGTTGGAGGTGTTCGTCAATGAGGGCTTAAATTCTATCAGAGGGGCACAATAACCAGCCATAAAGGGCCATCCATGATTCTTGGGTTTGTGAATTTTGGGGAGCATGCAGAGGTGGGTGTGCGAGGCATCATATAGATGAGAAGGGAAATAGATTAAAGGGAGAAGTTTAAACATGTATTGAAGATTGTGTTAGGGTTCTGGGGTGGAATCACTGGCAGATTTTATACTGGAGGAATCAGATAATAACTAGCGGAGGCCTCACACACCTTACTAACTTTATCCTAACCCACAATTACTTCTCCTTTTTAGTGAAAATTTACAAACATATCCATGGCTCAGCCATTGGCATCCACATGGCACCCTCTCATGCCAACCTGTTTGTGAGCCACCTAGATGAGACCTTCCTAGCCTCTCAGAACACCAGACCCCCTAGTATGGTACATGTCCATTTATGATATCTCCATGATATGTACTCAGGGCCATGACACCCTGTCTTCCTTCCTTTACAACCTCAACACCTTCTCTCCCATCCAGTGACCCACGTTCCTAGATCTTGACCTACTCCTCTCGGATGGCTCCATCAGCACCTCAGTCCACATTAAACACATCACTCATCAACATTACATGTGTTTTTGCAGCTGTCATCCCTTTTACACCGCAAAATCCCTCCCATAATGCCCGGCCACCTGGGGATGGCATATTCTGCTCTGACAAGGAGTCCCTTACCTTGTATGCTGAACGTCTCATGAAGGTCTTCATAGACAGGCACTATTCCCCAGATGTAGTCCACAAACAGATCCCCTGTGTCATATCCACTCACACCCCAATCATCCCACTATCCCCAAGCACCAGACACAAAGCAGTGCCCCCTACATCACCCAGTACCACCATGGAATGGAGAAACTGAACAACATCCTTTGACAGGGCTTTCATTAACTATCGTCATGCTGTGAAATGAGGGATATCCTACCCTAGACCTTTTCCACCCATCCTCATGTAGTGTTCTGTCCCCCCCCCCCCCCCCCCCCCCCCCAATCTACATGAGATCCTAGTCCATCCATATGCCTCTCACCATCTCAACCCCTTGAGACAAGGATCATGTCTCTGCGGAAGACCCAGGTGCAAAGCCTGTCCAACCATCCACCCAGCACTTCCTCTTCTAGTCATGCCCCATCAGTGACCAGGCCATCTGTGAAAGCAGCCATATCATATAAAAGCTTTGACATAATCATTACACAGTTTTTTATATTGGTTTGAGTACCAACCAGCTGTCCATCAGGATATACGGCCACTGCCAAACTGTGGTCAAGAGCAAGGTAGACCACTCTGTAGCACAACATGCAGCTGAACTTAATATGCTCGACTTTAATGTCTGCTCCACTACCTGAGCCCCAGGGATCCTCCTATCCACTACCAGCTTTTCTGAACTGCACAGATTAGAATTATCCTTACAATGCATTCTCTGCTCCAGTAAGTATCACAGCCTCAACCTATGGTAACATACTGTTCCCTAAACTTCCACCCAACAGTTTCCTTCCCATCTGACCAATACCCTCCTCCACTCTCGTCTCCCACCCTTTTTTTCCCACTCTCTGCCAATGCTCCCACTCATCTTTCCCCACTTCTCTCAATCTTCGCTCAATTTTTCCCACCTCTCTGCCCCACAACTTCCTGACGCTGTGACGCTGCATCTGTCTAGTCCCAGGACACTCTCCCAGACAGCACTTCTCTCTCCCCCCCACACACCTACACTACCCCTTCCCAACTCCTCCAGATTGCTGCTTCCATTCCATGTGACAGTTGCATTCCAGTCTGAGCTGCTGGAGTCAGTGGTCATGTTTGCGTGAGATATACTTGCTTGTATGAATGAATGGTGTGTGTTTCTCTTTCTTTTCTTATGAAGGCTGTTGCTGAAAGCTTATGTGTAAGTATCTTTTAATTGTGCTTGGCTGCAACTTAACATTTTGTTCATTTTGCTGTTAGTCAGCCATGGCCATGTGGGGTAAGGAAAATTTTTAAAAAATAATTTAACTGAGACTGCTCTCTGGAATTAGTAACTTAAAACCTTTTTAAGAAAAAAGTGATTGTTCTAAATTTGCTTGAGACAAGAAATTTAATGCAAGTACAGATTTAATTGAAACTGTTGTATTTCCTAACACAAGAGCTTTAATTATAACTGTTTACTGGAATTAAGAGCTTTTTTAAGGAAGGAAGTGTTTTTACTGCTGTGTCTTTTTTGTGTTTTGAGAAAAGCTCAGTGATTGCCACTTAGGAACCACAATGTACAAGGAAACCAGCTCCACGGTTAAGTGCCACTCATCCTCTCCCCTTATTGGCTGTGTTTCCGCAATGTTAGTAGAAACTAAGCACTATCATGATTATTACAAAGATTCATTGTTAGAAACTAAAAGTAAATATGTGGCCACAGTGTTAAGAAACTCTACTAAAACTAGTTCAGATGGCAGGGAGAGTTATAAATAGCTCTAGGGATTGTAAGGACAAATCAATTAGCGATGTTACCATAAACTATAAAGAGAGTATCATCAGACCCAATATCAGATCACAAATATTTTTAATGAGTACTTTTCTTCTGTTGGAAAATCCATCGATGAGCGCTTCAGCAATCTTCATCATAGATATAAGGGCATTCCAGTCAAACAAAGTGTATACTTCGCTCCAACTAACAGAAAGGAAATAAAATACATAGTAAGGTCACTAAAAATACAAAATCAGCAGGCTATGAGGGACTGTTTATCAGCACATTAAAACAGAGTATCCACAACATATCTAATGCCATGGCCAGGGCAGTAAACAAAATAATTGCACTAAGTTGTTTCCCAGACAGTCTAAAGAGAGCACAAGTAACCCCAAATTCCAAGAAAGGTGAAAAATCTAACATTGAAAACTACTGCCCTTTCTCAATCTTATTTGCATTTTCTAAGATGGTTGAGAAAATATTTATACTAGATCAATGACATTCCTGAGTCAACACAATGTAATATATGAAAATCAGAATGCCTTTATGAAAAACAAATCAACTTCTGTAGCTGCAGCACAATTAATAGACAAAATAATAACTGGGGTAGAATATAAAGAATATGCTACAGGTGTGTTCCTTGATCTAGAAAAAGCTTTTGCTTGTGTCAATATCACCGTATTACTTCACAAGCTGTGGACTCTAGGCATTAGAGGAACTGGCTACAAGTCAATAAAATCAAATATGAGCAACAAGAAACAATTTGTGCGGCTTAAAACAAAATGTGGCACTTTCAAATCCAAAATTACTCATATCAAATAGGGAAGGTTCTCTCTTGGAATCCCTCCTTCTCTACGTTAATGATATATAGTACTGTTCTTCTAGCTCTGAAACAATACTGTCTGCAGACAATATATCAACAGTATGCAAACACAAAGCCTACAACAGTCTGTAGGTGTTGTGCAACGCCGTAACCAATGAAATAGTCAGGTATTTCAATGAAAGCCTTCTAAACGTAAGTAATTCAAAGACTGCAACAATGGAACTGAACACCAGGAAACAAACACAAATAGGTATGAAATTATCTATAGGAAATGGCATTGTAAGAAGGGAAAGAGTGGACAAAATTCTTGGAAATAACATTATTCAAAAGGGGAAAAAAAGACAAAATTCTTGGGAATCACAATCCAGGACAACCTCAAATGCAAAGGATGTCCTTCCCACTATCCTTCCCACTCCTCACACAGTGGTATTCCACCCTCCACCGAACCTACACAATATACTTGTCCATCTTTATACAACCCCTGCAATCCCTTACCTCATGGCTCAGACCCCTGCAATAGACCTAGATGCAGGACCTGTGCCATACATCATCCCATCAAATGCAGGGCTACCTGTGAACCCAGTCATGTGGTCTACAAGCTAAGCTGCAGCTACTGTGCTGCATTCTATGTAGCCATGACAACCAACAAGCTGTCTGTCCGCATGAATGGCCATCAACAAACTGTGGCCAAGAAACAAATGGACTGACTCCCCGGTTGCAGAACATGCTGCCAAACATGATATCCTTCATTTCAATGACTGCTTCACAGCCTGTGCCATATGGACCCTTCCCACCAACACAAGCTTTTCTGAATTGCGCAGGTGGGAACTTTCCCTGCTTTACATCCTACATTCCCATAACCTTCTTGGACTCAACCTTCATTAGTCACTGTCCTCAGCTGTCCAGCCCCTTCTCTGTTCCCATTCCAGCACTTCACAGCTGTCATTCCACCACAACCACCCAGTCTTTTTATTTCTCTCCTTTTCAGCTACTTCCTCCCCGCCTCTCCCCTGCCCTCTGTATAACCTGCAGCACTTCACTGTCTGCCACCCCCACCATACTATCCCTCCCCCTCCCCATCCCAGCCTACTTCTTACTCCCACCTAGTCGCCACTCCCATCATGCTCTGGTGCTACTGTTCACAGTGTGGTTTCAGTTGCCTGAGACTGCAATTGTGTAAGTTGTGTTTGCGTGTGCGTGCGTGTGTGTGTGTGTGTGTGTGTGTGTGTGTGTGTGTGTGTGTGTGTGTGTGTGTGTGCGTGCGCATATGTGCGTCTATTGTTGATGAAGGCCAATGCCGAAAGCTTTAATTGTGAGAGTCTTTTTGTTGTGCCTATCTGTGACTCCGCATCTCCACTATGTGGTGAGTAGCAACTTTTCTTCTCATAATATAGTTCCAGATTTGCTAGAGGAAAGATCTTCCAAAATCTGTATCAAAGGGATCAAAGAAATAAAACATAGCGAGTGATTGAACAAAACATAAAAGAAAATGTCTCCAATCTGTTACCATAGAAAGAGTTCAAATTGGCAGAGGAATGGAGCAGTAAAAATGACATATTAGGCTCAGCAGTAACTTAATGAATCAGTATGGACACATGTCCCATCATTTCAATTTCACTTTCATTTTGGGCATAACTACATATTACACTCCAGACTGTTCTCTGATATACTCATATGTTTTCCTGTCTCTCCTGGCAACTCCAAATATGCACATCTCTATCAGTTTCTGAGTGATTTCTGCATTTAAAGTCCATGCCACAAAATCAAAATTTAAAAATGACTGACAACTTTATTTCTAGGTACACTGAAAGCATAGTTCTAAAACCCCTATTTCGTTAAAAAACCACCACAAGCCATTTTAGTACCCTCTTTACTTCTTTTTCTCTTCATTCAGTTGCTGTTTTCCACTGTCTGCAATTCGAAAACTTGACAGCTAGTCTTATGACTTGTTGCTTTGTACAATTTCATTTTATTATGTTGGCTCTACATTATTTTGGTCTCATTATAATTAATTTTCAAGCCTGCTTTTAAGCTGGGCTGCCATGCATGGCTACAGCTTCTCTACCCTACAGGCACACAATAAAATATCATCAACAGATAAAAGTGGTTCAGACATGTCCCATTAACATACTATATCCCTTCATCATTTCCCCAGTTTTACGATCTGAAAATTTCCTTAGAACTGCTGAGAAGAGTTTTGGTGACGTTGGAATCTTTTTGCTGTAATCTGCATATTTTGCTGACTCAATATTTACTTGCTGACCTAACACACAACTTACACGTCCATCTGAGTGCTGGACACATTGATAACCAAAATAAAAGAATTGAAAGAAACTACAGTTTTGTCGATTACATGATAAATTTTGCCACTTTAAAATGTAGTGGTGTAAGAGACATTAAAATATAAAGCATAAAAGGGCAATTTGTAAAGCATGAAAGAGCAATTTGTCAATGTGTACATTTTAAAAACACACTTGAGGATTATTCTTGAATGGGTCACACAAGTGATTTGTAAGCAATGTCCTTTGTAAACTGATTGTATTTCCCCAGTACTCTACCAGTAAACCAAAGTCTGCCATTGCTTTCACCATGACCGACCTATGTGGTCATTCTATTTCATATCCCTACAAAGTGTGACATCCCAGCATTTTTTGTGAGTTGACCGATTTCAGCTGTGACTCACTCTGTGGTATTAAAGTCACTGGAAAAAACTTCTTCTTCTTAACTGAAGATACAGCAAAAGAGAACATGATATATTTATTCCAAGTTCCATTATTCTGTATGTAAAATAAATGACAACTTTTTTCACTCTCAAACATTACATTATTCTGATTCACACTGTAAAAACACTATCACAATTCTAATACTCTAATTCATAATATAATTTTATAAGCATCACATGGCCAGTCAAAGCTATCAGTTATACTTAACCAACAAAATTTTATGGCTCAGAATACTTCATTTTTATTTTAGCTACAACTATTCTATGAAAACCAACTCATGGTTATGAAATAAAAAGTGAAGTAACCAATTTTTCATAACAGTGCCTAGTGGAGCTACATCTCCATTCAGATACTTACCCAGAAATGTAAGCAAAATAATTGGGAAAATGAATTGTTAGGCCACATGATGAAATTTCCATATATGATGGATTTTGAAGCACCTGGAAAGAACAAAATCATTTTTGATACAGCATGGTGAATTAATAAGTATCCATTATGTACAACTTTTGAATGTTGCATGCTTTTCTTATGGTGAGAGACTATATCCAACAAATGTGTATCACATAAGAAATTATTTCACTACACAATGGAAATACCTGCTATTCATTTGCATAATTGTATTGCTTAATGATGGTGGCAAAATATTCTGAAAGTAAAATGGTCCTACATTTGGATCACCAGAAGCAGACTACTCACAATGATGTCAACAGGAGAAACAAAATTCGTGTTCTATGTGTTGGAGCATGTAATGGTAGATCCCTTAATTGAGTAGGCAGGACAGTAAATTTTAAAAAGGGAAGTGCAAAGGCTGAAGTTAAATATAGCAGAAATCAATGAAGTTATGTAGCAGCAAGATCAGAACTTTTGGAAGTGACTACAGAGTATAAATACAATAGCAAATAGGGATACTGCATGATTAGTTCTTGTTGTTGTTGTTGTTGTGGTCTTCAGTCCAGAGACTGGTTTGATGCAGCTCCCAATGCTACTCTATCCTGTGCAAGCTTCATCATCTCCCAGTACCTATTGCAACCTACATCCTTCTGAATCTGCTTAGTGTATTCATCTCTTGGTCTCCCTCTACGATTTTTACCCTCCATGCTGCCTTCCAGTACTAAATTAGTGATCCCTTGATGCCTCAGAATATGCCCTACCAACCGATCCCTTCTTCTAGTCCAGTTGTGCCACGAACTCCTCTTCTCCTCAGTTCTATTCGATACCTCCTCATTAGTTATGTGATCTACCCATCTAATCTCCAGCATTCTTCTGTAACACCACATTTCGAAAGCTTCTACTCTCTTCTTGAATAAACTATTTATCGTCCACGTTCCACTTCCATACATGGCTACACTCTATACAAATACTTTCAGAAACGACTTCCTGACATTTAAATCTATACTCGATGTTAACAAATTTTTGTTCTTCAGAAATGCTTTCCCTGCCATTGCCAGTCTACATTTTATATCCTCTCTACTTCAACCATCATCAGTTATTTTGCTCCCAAAATAGCAAAACTTCTTTGCTACTTTAAGTGTCGCATTTCCTAACCTAACCCCCTCAGCATCACCCGACTTAATTCGACGGCGTCCCTGTCCAGGTAATCTGCTAAATGACCCGGTCTCACGCAGATGTTGGTACACAGCACCAAAGGTCGTATGATGCGAGATACGGCGCTTAGGATGTTGTTGTTGATAAACACGCTGTGCAGCTCATCCGTTGTGGTGCACTCGTAGTACACACCAACCACATCAGTGTACTCACTCCAGGTGTATTGCTCCATTAGTAAACAGGGACAATGCACTACTACACTGGTGGACACCAGTTGCCTACAACTGAAGAGCATAATACGCCCTCTAACAACTGAAGATCATAATACAGCCTCTAACAACTGAAGATCATAGTACGGCCTCTAACAACTGAAGAGCATAATACGGTCTCCACCGATTTAAATAATTCTCATAGGAAAAAATGACATTAGGGAAAAATATTTGTTTTGACGTCTACTACTACCTCCCAGAGTTTGTCGGTTTAAATACTTTTCACCCTGTATACTGTTGATAATATCAGTCCTGTTTGTAGATATAAGGTCCAAAATATTTCCATTAAGTGTGGGCTGTCTTCTAAGTGCTCAAGACTGCTGACCATGCAGTTCTCCACATATAAGTTTATTCTTATATTATACTACTGCTAAATGATCCTGTATGGCTCGGCAGCACTCAAGTTTTTGCATTACTGCTTGGGTTCTTATAAGTATTTTTTGTGCAATTTGAACACCTGTGCACTCTAAATGAATACATTACATTTAAATTGGCTTACTCATCACCACCCAATTCTAACTTGTCATCATCACTGTTCCATGGTTGAACTCTGTCTCAAGATTGTGCTGCTGCCACTGTTTTTCTCCTATGCACACCTCCAAACCTCACTGATCTTCACCCTTTTGGTTACCAGGTATCTTAGACCATACTTCATCAAGATCCCTACTAAGCACCACAAGGTTAAATGTCCCTATTTCTCCACAATCACAGATATTTGTTACTTGTCTCCCTATTTGTGTATGTGGATGGTGTAAGGGCCATGCCCAGTTCTGAAGTGCACCATTCCCTTAATTCACCATTCCCTTAATTTGGGCATTACCCCTAAAATCACTTGCACTCAGTCGAATGTGCCTCTACTTAACCAGTAGCATGCTGCTTTATATCATACTTAAATGTGTTAAAGTAGATCCCCAGTATTGCTTTGACAGGTGTTCAACTGAAGGCTCCAGTTAGTCTGATGAGTACGCTCCTCTGCACTCATCTAACAATGGATTAGCAGTTTACGAATCACAGCTGATGTACCCATACACTGCCCATCAAACTAACTATGGTATTGAAGGCAGAGTTGTGGTATGCCATAACAGCATGCAACATTGTATTGTATGGTATTGTCTTGCAGAAACTTGTGCATAATTTTAATTACTTTTCATGCTGATAGTGTAATATGTGTCATAAAATTTCTCCTTTCATTGAATTGGACTCCTCAACATGTGCAGACCTTGCTGTGCAATATAGAAGTGTTATTAAATCTAATCAGAGGGATTCCGGTCTGAAATAGCTGGCCTTTGAGTAGTAAGTAAACAGTTTTGGGTGTTGCTATGGCTAACTTGAGATGAGCACTTATGGAGCCTTATATATTTTTTTCCAGTGTGCCAGTTTTGTTTCAGACTGAACTGCTTCATACTCTCCTTTAGCTCTTCTGTGCGGTTGTAATCTTCTTCCTCTTTCTTCCTGTCCTGTTGAACATTGGTACATTCTCCGTGTGGCCTTAAGCCTCAATTTAAAGTGCTACAGCTCTGTGCTCCATGGTGTTTTAGCTGGTATAGTCACTTATTTCTTGGTAATGTAGATTTCTTGAGCCTTTTGAAAATGCTTTGTAAGCAGCTGTGCATCCAAATCAATATGCAGAGCTATCAGTCTCACAGAGGCAACTACATCAGCACAAAGGTCCTCCTAGTCTGCTTTATGAAGTTTGATCTTTATCAACTGCAGTAAGTTTGACTCCCTATTGTTATTATTGGTGCACTGTAGTTAATGTTCAGCCACACTGTGATTACTCAAAGTACTGAAGCACCTCCCACTTTGTAGCTCTGTTTACTGCTGCTGCTGCTGCTGCTGCCACCACTGCCGCCGCTCTGTTATATCTATAGTGGTGTCCACTCCAACTCTCCCTTCATAAATAGGAAGCAGTTCCTGGACATCCAGAACTATTAGCTTTCATTATATTGGTCAAAGACATAAGTGGTGCTGGCTTTATCTGCAATAATAATAATTTTACATCAACATTTGGAAAAAATCTCACTTAGCTTGTTTAGGAACAAATGAAGAGACTTGGATTAAGGTATATTTTTTTGGGTGTGGTTAGGCTGTATGACAGGGGCTTGAGTTCAATGACTGAATAGAGTAGCAACGATTATATAGAGTGAAAAGCTTTGTTGAATTAAGACTGCTTTACAGCAAAAAACTGTTTTTCAATACTCCATCATTAATATGACAAGCAGATATCTCCAAATTGCTATGTGATGGTTTTAGGTATGAAGTTATACTGTGTACTTATTACTTACCCCTTACTCTCTTTAACCAAATTTTTGATAAAGAGCTTACATTTTTGTTCAAGCTTGCACTGCTTGTACTTAATGTTTTATTTAATACTAAGTTTCATGGATGTTTTGTTTATGGAAGACTTAAAAAAAGAAAGAAGAAAAAGGCAGAGGAATTTGCAAGTTTGAAAACCACAGTAGTCTGGAGGTATATTTATGATACTTTTGTAGTGTGGCCTTATGACAAAATTACATTAACTCTAATTTTGACCCATCTAAATGCAGTCCATGACAACATTCATAGTTGCCACCCATTTTTGGCATTTTTAAGACATGGACTTACATCTAAAAAAAAAAAAAAAAAAAAAAAAAAAAAACCTGCAGCCATAATTCTCATGCTTTGATTATCTTTAAACCTCTAGAGCACATAAAATGTACGAGCAAGACATACCTATTTGTATAAAGTCTATGTATCCACATCACAGCCATTACAAAGTCTCAGGTGTGCTGAGAACCAAATATAAAAAGTGTAAAAAAACAATGTTTTAAAAATTAGCAGTAAGATTTGTGAGCATTTCAGGAGGTAAATGAAGAGAGAGAGAATTAAATGAATAGAAAAGGAGAAAGAACAGAAATGGCGATAATAGCTCATGATTAAAACAGGTATATGTATATAGGAGCACTCTCTAGATGAGCCAATGGAATCATTCATTATTGAGCATGTTGAATGTTAGGGGAAGGGTGGGAACAGTGAGACGCAAAAATTGAAATCCAAATTACACTTTTAAAAAACTCTTTATTGGTTTAATGTCTTATGGTAACCATGTAACTGTGCTTAAGTATGTTCAAAGTGGTACAATAATATTTTAATGTATTGTCTTTCCTTTTTAAAAAAAATTAATAATGAAAGTGTCTCACTGTACCCATGAATTTTTAATGGTGTGTACAGTGAGACAGTGCCTCAAATTCTAACGAACATCATAAGAAGCAAAGTTGATCTCCAATGAAACAGCAGATTGTTGTCTTTTTGTCTTGCTATGTGTTGTAATAAGGTTAGACAATAACATTTTTATGCATTTTGTGTCAATGAACGAAATATCTGGAACTACAGGCATCACAAATTTGTTCTCTAGTTTCCTAAGAAATGTAACTTAGCATTTGGATGACTTTCCTACAATTGAGAAAATTTTTCAAACACAATATATTTTCTTTTTTTTCTCAAACTCTACTAAAACAAAGTCACCCATCTTCAACTTTTATGGTCCTGTCTTCCTCAGTTGCGTGTAATATTACGGTATATTATTAATTTTTACTTATGGACCGTCTGACAGCAACTGAATAAAACACAATTTTAGTGCCATACACGTTTCGCCTTTATTTTCTGCAAGGCATCATCAGTGGCAGGTTGCGTGGACAATTTCCTACATATTACGCTACTGTTGCATTTTTGGTGTTGTTCTTCTTCTTATGAACGCCAATTTGCGGTTTTTTTCCCCCATTCCACAACACTATGCACTGAACGCTTGTTTTAAAGCAATGTTCTGGTTTCTGTTGAACAGAAAGTCACCCATCTTCAACTTTTATAGTTTCTGTTGAACAGAAACCAAAACATTGCTTTAAAACAAGTGTTCAGTGCATAGTGTTGTGGAATGGGGGAAAAAAACCGCAAATTAGCGTTCATAAGAAGAAGAACAACACCAAAAATGCAACAGGAGCGTAATATGTAGGAAATTGTCCACGCAACCTGCCACTGATGATGCCTTGCAGAAAATAAAGGCGAAACGCGTATGGCACTAAAATTGTGTTTTATTCAGTTGCTGTCAGACGGTCCATAAGTAAAAATTATTAATATACCGTAACAAAGTCACCCACTTTGGGTGAGCACTGTAAGTTTTCAGAGTTAACCATTTTCGGTTCTGGAATCAGTTGTCTGATCAAAGGTCTCATCATCTGAAGAATCTTGCAAAATTAATCCACTTTCGTCAGCATCAGTTTCATCAAATAGGAATAAAGCTCGCTTTGCTTTAGGTCATTAATATCTTTCCGTTTCCTTTTCATTTGTAGTTCATTCCTTTCTGGTGTATCGGTCACAATCATTGTTCTTCCTTTAGACCACTGGCAACTGCAACTTTTCCTTGGTTTTGCCTTTGGGAAACCTCATATGTCTTCTAGAGAGAGATAATACACTGGTGCAGATTTTCCATGTGATTGTGAAGAACTGGATGCTACAGACTGTGCTTCTTCACTTTCATCATGTGATGGGTATCCCACATCAGTTACAGGTTTAATGTCTTTTTCAGGTGATGTGTGTCTTTCCACGCTTTCATTTACAGGTCTATCAGTAACAGAGGAAGGAAGAAACTCATCCTCATTGAACACATGGCGATCTAAAGGAAATATTCCTGTCTTTTTAAATCTGGCAATGATATTGACAGACGTCATTCCTTGGGGATATGCTATCCCCACACAGAGAGCAACATTGTAAACTGAATATGTTTCACCTGGATGAGACATCATTAACAGCAGCGTCATAAATTGTGTGGAAAGGTTTCATGACACCCACATCAAAAGGCTGCAGTTTATTGGTGCAATGAGGTGGAATTGTCAGAATCGTTATCCCATTCTCTTTGCACAGATCTATTGCCTCTATTGAGAGGTGGCTCTCATGATTATCCATCAGTAACAAAGATGGATTTGCTTTTGAGCTGGCAGAGAACTTGATGAAGTGATGAATGACCTTCACAAAACATTCTGAGTTCATCCAGCCTCCTTTAACGGCAAGACTTACTGTGCCAGCAGGTGCTACTAACATCATATGATCTTTAAAATTCACATGTAGAAATATCATGACAGGGGGTAGGCTGTTACTGAGAGCATTTACAATACAACATGTCGTGACCAGTATTCCACATTCTGCACTGGTTGCCTTGTTAAGTTATTTCATAGCCTTTAAGGCCAAAATTTTCTGTGACTTCTACACCATTGTTGTTCCAGCTTCATCAAGATTGAAAATACATGATCCATCAGCAGAATTTGGATGACATTTGCTTCTTCCAGTTTATCAAAGAATTTTGACACATTAAATTTATTAAAGCCTGTAGCTCTAGATAAGCTGCATCCTTCCGAGGTTCGAAGAGACAGTTGAGGGAATCTCTGTTGAAAACCTTTCATCCAGTTGATAGATGCTTTCTAACTTTCAGTCCAGGTTTTGGGTAAAACAATTTTATTTTTAATACCTAATTCATAAGCTGAGGTATGGCAGTCATTCATAGTAAGTCCATAAAACATTTTAGAACACACAACTAGATATTCACACAAACTAAGCTCCAATTCTTGTGGAAAAATGTGGTTCACTGAATAGTTGGGACACTTGTTTGAAGTGTTATCCTCACGATATTTCTTAACGTATTGACTAACTGTTTGAAAGGATAAGCCTTTCAGCTTAGATGCACTTCTGATGCTCATTTTACTTTCGATCGCCAGTGTGACAGCTTCCGTCATTGAAGATTCTGAAAACCTTCCTATTTCCTGATCAGTCTCCTTTCTCGTGGGCATTTCATAACCTAAAA
Organism: Schistocerca serialis cubense; assembly: GCF_023864345.2. Lineage (NCBI taxonomy): Eukaryota > Metazoa > Arthropoda > Insecta > Orthoptera > Acrididae > Schistocerca > Schistocerca serialis. The sequence goes on from NC_064639.1 coordinate 797,507,659, forward strand.
GAAAAGTTTGCACACTAAAATCTACTGAAATCACTGTTTTATACAGTAAGCACGCATTGTCATAAACAAGCACTGGGAACAGTCGGACATTTCTCACTGTACCCTCATTATTCATGTCTCACTGTTCCCAATTGCAAACTTTTTTCAAAATGGCTCCAAACACATTCAGCTTAAAGCAACATTTCAGTGAAGGGGATTTATGTCTCTTGGAAAAACCATAGTTTTGAGTGACTAATGAAATGATTTGAAAATACCAATGGTCTACTCAGAAACCAGCTACGTAAATTTGGTAAAAAGATACCTTTCTTACCTCTGAGCACAAATATACCAACAATGAAATCACAACAAGAATGTCAAGTATGAAACATGGAAATCCATAGACTAAATAATAATGGTTACCACATTCACAGTAGGTAATAACAACTGAAACCAAAATTCTAGAGATAAAACTAATGTCTCACTGTTCCCGCTGTCTCACTGTTCCCACTCTTCTCCTACTCATAACAGCGCAAAGTAAAAGAATTTATCTGTCTTTATCTCTCTCTAATAATTTTCTACAAGAATTAATTTATCAATAACACAATATGCTACAACAATAAAATCATTACTTACAATTCCAGAAGCTTCATCAAGAACTCTAATGCCAATTTCTAGTATTTCAATAACCACAAGTTTCTTTATACAGTCTCTTTCTTTCAAGATGCGAGCAATTGCTGGCATTATCTGCTTTACATCGCCTTTGCTCCCTGTTTCAATAGCACCCACATACATTACAGGGATCCCAGGGCTGTCAAAGCAACAAATCATAAGAATAAATGCATTAGAAATTGTTATAGATAAAAGCAACATTTACAAAAGTAACCCAAGCATGGAAGATCAACATGATAATTACATATTACCCAAATAATGATGTAGCAGCAGATGAATTAAGGCTGACAGCAGCACAGAATATCTGAAGAAAATATCTTGGGCTTTTATTTAAGACTCTTGTAGTTTTACTATTTCAGCAATCCTCTGTGCATATATGCTTTTGAATTTGATTCATATGAGTGATACTCTTCTCAAAAGAGAGTGTGTTTAATGAATTTACGTGTATGTTTCCTTTTTTTCTTTTAACAAATAGTGCTATTTATGAACTTTATGACACAATCAAACAACTAAGACATTTATGACCTAAAGTCATACAAATAATTAATTGATCACAGTCAGATAAGCTCACTGCACTCTTTAGCTGTGGTATTTAGCATCATGTTGTAGAAAACCCTGCCACCGTGTATCTGCTGCAGTATCAGCTACTACACATTCTCAATTCTCAACTATAAGGCTCTGCATTACCATGACATACTGCGTTAACCATCTGCTAAAATCCAGAATCATCATTGTTTGCAAGATGAAAGTAACTGAACTCAGTGCTGAGAAGTTGCAAAGGTATTGAGAAACACGGAATTGTGAGGAGGAGAGGATGTAGGGGGATCAGGGAATTACTTCAAAGTCTAAATTCTGCTCTTTCTGTCATTTTCTAGAATTGTGTGCCAAGACAGGTTACAGAGCTGAAAGGACCCATAATTTCTCAGAGAAGAGAATCAACTTTTGCAACTGAATGAGATGTCTAAGGATGTATTCATAAAAAATGGGTCAGAAGTACCTAACAAATTGATAGCAGTATGCTAAGACAACATCCCCTACACCATAATGTTGTCTCCACCATCCTATATTTTTTCAACAATGCTGCAGGGTGTTTAGTTTGTGGAGTATCTTCCTGGACATGCCAAAGTCCATACATTATTTTGAGAATTTGTTGACCTATAGTATGAATTATTATTTCACATCCTGCTATTAATCAACTGTCTCGCAACTTGCCAAGAAGACAGAGGAACAATGTATGATTACTATGGTTCGCTGTTGCTCACTTACTGTGTGCCCATACATCACGACAACATATTCCTGAAATTTGATGTCTGCAGCTACCTAAGCTGTAATCACAATTACAGAAATGCAAAAGGGTGTCAGAACTGACTGGGCAACAAATGTGGAATTAATCTTCAATAACACAGTTTATTTCCACAAAACACGACCACAGTTTGCTTTGATGGGCACTGAATACACACAGTATGTAATAACTACAAGAAAGACTCAATGAAGGCACATCATTAATATCCTCACACTCAAATTAGTAACTTCCAAGTTCCAAGTTAACATTCACAATGATCACACCCAGAAGTAAATTTCTAAGTCTGTAGTAATTTCACTAGATCCAAATTCTAAATTCAAAACACCAAAGAAAAATGCCAGAAGTCTCAAAGTGGGCACACAAAACCATATAGGATAGCCCAACTGCTGCAAACTTTAAGTTCACAAACTGTACAATGTGCACTATTTGCTAGTTATTAAGATAATTTGCGATGTAAAGCTTCCAGATTCAATAATTATGTCAAAAACATATAAATCTATAAATGTAAAGAGGTATTAACAGAACTAGTTATTAATCTTACCAGATTCTGTTACCAGTGTAGCTTTTCTATGACTCCTTCTTCAGAGCTACAGCATACACATACACTAACATACAACTAAGCAGCTACATTGTTCTGGCTAACTACATTATGCCAGTACTGCAGCTTTACTGGGCACAGGGTTTCTCAGACCAGTCAAACTGCAGTGACAGCACAATGTAGTCAGCTGGGACAGTGAAGTTATACAGTTGTAGGTGCGTATATCAATGGATAGATAACATATCTACTCACCAAGTAGTGGCAGGGGAACACACACACACACACACACACACACACACACACACACACACACACACACACACACAAAATGTTTAACTTTTACAATTTTTTAGTGCCAGTGGCTCCTTCTTCTGGCAGAAGAGTTGAAGGGAAAGGGGTACAGTTCAGAAAAGTCATCCAGAACCAAAGGGATGAGAAGGAAAGACTCTTTCAGTTCAGAAAAGGTACCCAGAATCCTGCGTCAGGGGAAACTTACCGGAAGTGGTGGGAAGGTAAGACTCTTTCCTTCTCATCCAGTCCAGTACGTCTCCCCTGACCCAGGATTCTGGGTACCTTTCCTGAACTGTACCCCTTTTCCTAAACTTCTCCAGTCCTTTTCCATCACTCCTCTTCCTTCCCCTTCAACTCCTCTGCCAGAAGAAGAAGCCACTGGCTCCAAAAGCTTGTGAAAGTTAAAAGTTTCTGTGCAGGTGTTCTCCTGCCGCTGCTTGGTGAGGAGATTGTTTTTTCTATCCATTTACACTATATTGCCAATAATTGATTATTTTCATAGTTGCATGTGTCTGCAATCTACAGCTCTGATGGAGAACTAACCAAAAGCTAGAAATGCTGTCATTCTTCTTTATGTGCCTGTTGACTATTCAGCACCTCATCTGCTCAGCAAGATGTTACCTTTACTCCTTAAATTATTTTTATTCCACTAACGGCTATTTATTACCATATTTAATGACTAATCTCTACACCATTCTATAGCAAGTGATGTGCATTATCCATTGACAACTTTCTGGTCCCAGTATCAAGGTTTGTTCATTAAATATTAATTGTCTAATCAATTAACTAATTATGTATTTCAAAAACAAGACTAGGTGAATAGCTCCTAAATTTGTCATCATATAAATTAATCCTTTACACCATAAACTGCTACTTGGAATTTCCTTTCCAATACTGTATTTGGGTTTATCATAACTGAACTGGGACAGGTACTTCTGGAACCGCTCTGGCTCCTAAATGGACACAAACATTGACAGCTAGCTTACAAATGGTTAAGTCCACTGTACTGTGCTTGACAGGACACATCACGAAAGTGGGTGACTATAGTATCTGTAGCACACCCAGTGATTTTGGAAAGAACATTTCAGTGGTGATGGAGACCAGTGACTGCTGAAATACTCTCTACTTTTTTATACAGTTGATGCTGGACAGGTCTGATAAAAGTTAAAAATTGTAGCATATAATATACAGCTATACTTTTTTATTTTTATTAAAGACTAACAATTTCAGTCAGGAAAAGGTATTCAACTGTGTACTCCACAACTGCAATAACCTATGAAACTCTTCAAATATTCCATTCTTAGTACTGGTGGCAACGTGCAACAGTAACATCACTTAAACCATGAAACTAGCTTTACAAACTAGTGACGTAACTGCTACACATGATCAGTAGTAATAAGAACGGAATATTTTAATCTTTAAAAATCATTTATTTCTGGAACAGTCATATATAATTTCAACAAGATACAAGGGTCATCGACTAAGTTATGTTCCGTTTCTATTTCTATCTGCGGCAGCGGTACAACCGCAGTTCCAAGCATGCGCAGCAGTTACTCTGACTCAAGGAGAAGACGTGTATACCATTTTCAGATCGCTGCTGCTGATGTGTGCTTTGTAGTGCTTCTTTATAATGTCAGCCATAATTGAAAGTGCCGCTGCATGTGAAATCAGATCTGTGATTCATTTTCTAAATGCAAAGAAAATTAAACCATGCTGTGTTCGGCCATGATTTACCCATTCCTTCCAACATCATTGCACAGTCACATCGCAATTTGCCGATTACTCCAACTGGTTTCTTTGAGCCCAACCGCATGCCCTCTCTCAAATACTGACATCTGCTTATGTTATTCATCCACGTGTCTGCGAGACGTAGTTACTCTACAACTGAGTACACAAAATGAAACAATTTTACACATCCTTCTTCCCACTTTTACTTTAGTCCCTAGAAATACACTATTCCACATTGGTGCTGGGTCAGCATGGTTATGTACGGATTGGGCATTGTCCTTGCTGTCTGCCCCCCAGACGGAATACGTGTACCCCAACTATCTGCTGCGTGAAGGGTCCTTCGTGTGTAAACAAGCGACACTTTTTACAAATATCTGCAAATCATGCAATTGACACAAAGACTTGGGTACCAGCCTGGTATTCACTAAGTGGGATGTTGGAAACCACCTAAAAATCATATTCATGCTGCCCAGCACACCAACCCTTGTTGTTTGATCTGGAGCCGATGCATCTCTCTGTCCCAGAAGAGGTACTTTAATGTGTATGGCTATCAGGGCGAGTCCCACAGAAGTAAATTCTTAGACATAAAACCTAACCGCTGACCAGCTGCCACAAAGATTATGTCCAGCTCATTCGCATATGTGATCAATGAATCTCTGCCTATCAGGATTCTGAATCTGGTCATTTGCATGATCTGGCAACACTGTGTGATGCAGAAGTGTCTGGTTGAAGTGTTATCTTCCGCTTGAGCTGTTACAATGTTGTATTTTCCCATGGTCTAGCTGCAAACATCATGGTTTAAGTTCACTCAGTCCTTAATTTTTCAACTGCATTTTGGCTGGCTGTTAAAGGTCTCAGTCTGATATAACCTCAAAGAGAATTTGCTTCACTTTCTAATCCACAATTAATAGCAAAATCTTCCATGAAAGAGCTGAAGGCTATTTATGTTCAAGAGTTCCTGCACTTTACAGTGGCCACTAGCCAATCAGCACTGGCTGTTTGCCACTGGCAGCCATTCGACCTGATGAATGTGAGTGGCACACCTTGGACATGTTTCTGCTCTCACAACAGTAAGCATAAAATTATTACTTATTGCAATTTGATTTTCCATGCGAAGTAACTTCAATAAACTGAGTGAACACCATATAGTTATACAGGGTGTTACAAAAAGGTATGGCCAAGCTTTCAGGAAACATTCCTCACACACAAATAAAGATAAGATGTTATGTGGACATGTGTCCGGAAATGCTTAATTTCCATGTTAGAGCTCATTTTAGTTTTGTCAGAATGTACTGTACTTCCTCGATTCACCGATAGTTGGCCCAATTGAAGGAAGGTAATGTTGACTTCGGTGCAATCTCATCATCAACACAGATTTTCTGTGAACGTTTGGGCAGGCATTGTTGATGATGTCTTGATTGGGCCCCATGTTCTTCCACCTACGCTCAATGGAGCACGTTATCATGATTTCATACGGGATACTCTACCTGTGCTGCTAGAACATGTGCCTTTACAAGTACGACACAACATGTGGTTCAATGCACGATGGAGATCCTGCACATTTCAGTCGAAGTGTTCGTACGCTTCTCAACAACAGATTCGGTGACCGATGGATTGGTAGAGGTGGACCAATTCCATGGCCTCCATGCTCTCGTGACCTCAACCCTCTTGACTTTCATTTATGGGGGCATTTGAAAGCTCTTGTCTGCGCAGCCCCGGTACCAAATGTAGAGACTCTTCGTGCTCGTATTGTGGACGGCTGTGATACAGTACTCCATTCACCAGGGCTGCATCAGCGCAACAGGGATTCCATGTGACGGAGGGTGGATGCATGTATCCTCACTAACGGAAGACATTTTGAACATTTCCTGTAACAAAGTATTTGAAGTCACGCTGGTACGTTCTGTTGCTGTGTGTTTCCATTCCATGATGAATGTGATTTGAAGAGAAGTAATAAAATGAGCTCTAACATGGAAAGTAAGCATTTCCGGACACATGTCCACATAACATTTTTTTTTCTTTGTGTGCGAGGAATGTTTCCTGAAAGTTTGGCCATACCTTTTGGTAACACTCTGTATAACATGTGTATATTGCTCTGAGTGTATTTATCAGCTGTCATCTTCTTATCTGAAGTTCTGGTATTTCCTTTGCAAGTTAAGAATTGGATTTTGTAAACTTGAATGTTATGAATATTGTTTTAATGTTACAGAATAAAGTTGCAAGTGGAAAAAGCTAACATCTGCAACATATTGTTCGCTTTGTGGGTGAAGTTAGCAGAGACAGCTCGAAACATTTGTTTTGTGCGTGGGGTGACTGCTATCACAAAAATCATGTCAGAAAAGGACTTTCTTGTTTCAGGGAAGATCATTCTGGAATGACTGATTCTCCACTTCAGGAAGTCTTGATTTTTGTTGAACTGCTGTCATTTAACCTTCATGTGACACTTGCAATCAACAGCCAAGGTTCAGAAGTCAAGCATAAGAGTACTGCATGCTCATGAACCATGGACCTTGCCGTTGATGGGGAGGCTTGCGTGCCTCAACGATACAGATAGCCGTACCGTAGGTGCAACCACAACGGAGGGGTATCTGTTGAGAGGCCAGACAAACGTGTGGTTCCTGAAGAGGGGCAGCAGTCTTTTCAGTAGTTGCAGGGGCAACAGTCTGGATGACTGACTGATCTGACCCTGTAACACTAACCAAATTGGCCTTGCTGCTGTAGTACTGCGAATGCCTGAAAGTAAGGGGAAACTACAGCCGTAATTTTTCCCGAGGGCATGCAGCTTTACTGTATGATTAAATGATGATGGCGTCCTCTTGGGTAAAATATTCCGGAGGTAAAATAGTCCCCCATTCGGATCTCCGGGCGGGGACTACTCAAGAGGATGTTGTTATCAGGAGAAAATAAAACTGGCGTTGTACGGATCGGAGCGTGGAATGTCAGATCCCTTAATCAGGCAGGTAGGTTGGAAAATTTAAAAAGGGAAATGGATAGGTTAAAGTTAGATATATTGGGAATTAGTGAATTTCGGTGGCAGGAGGAACAAGACTTTCGGTCAGGTGATTACAGGGTTATAAATACAAAATCAAATAGGGGTAATGCAGGAGTAGGTTTAATAATGAACAAAAAAATAGAAGTGCGGGTAAGCTACTACAAACAGCATAGTGAACGCATAATTGTGGCCAAGATAGAATGAAGCCTACGCCTACTACAGTAGTACAAGTTTATATGCCAACTAGCTCTGCAGATGATGCAGAACTAGATGAAATGTATGACGAGATAAAATAAATTATTCAGGTAATGAAGGGAGACGAAAATATAATTGTCATGGGTGACTGGAACTCGACAGTAGGAAAAGGATGAGAAGAAAACGTAGTAGGTGAATATGGATTGGGGCTAAGAAATGAAAGAGGAAGCTGCCTGGTAGAATTTTGCACAGAGCATAACTTAATCATAGCTAACAATTCGTTCAAGAATCATGAAAGAAGGTTGTATACATGGAAGAACACTGGAGATACTAGAAGATTTCAGATAGATTACATAATTGTAAGACAGAGATTTAGGAACCAGATTTTAAATTGTAAGATATTTCCAGGGGCAGATGTGGACTCTGAACACAATCTATTAGTTATGAACTGAAGGTTAAAACTGAAGAAACTGCTAAAAGGTGGGAATTTAAGGAGATGGGACCTGAATAAACTGAGAGAACCAGAGGTTGTAGAGAGTTTCATGGAGAGCATAATGGAACAATTGACAGGAATGGGGGAAAGAAATACAGTAGAAGAAGAATGGATAGCTTTGAGGAATGAAATAGTGAAGGCAGCAGAGGATCAAGTAGGGAAAAAGACGAGCGCTAGTAGAAATCCTTGGGTAACAGAAGAGATACTGAATTTAATTGATGAAAGGAGAAAATACAAAAATGCAGTAAGTGCAGCAGCCAAAAAGGAATACAAACGTCTCAAAAATGAGATCGACAGGAAGTGCAGAATGGCTAAGCAGGGATGGCTAGAGGACAAATGTAAGGATGTAGAGGCTTATCTCACGAGGGGTAAAATAGATACTGCCTACAGGAAAATTAAAGAGACCTTTGGAGAAAAGTGTACCACTTGCAAGAATATCAAGAACTCAGATGGAAACCCAGTTCTAAGCAAAGAAGGGAAAGCAGAAAGGTGGAAGGAGTATATAGAGGGTCTATACAAGGGCGACGTTCTTGAGGACAATATTATGGAAATGGAAGCGGAAGTAGATGAAGATGAAATGGGAGATACGATACTGCGTAAAGAGTTTGACAGAGCACTGAGAGACCTAAGTCAAAACAAGGCCCCGGGAGTAGACAACATTCCATTAGAACTACTGACAGCCTTGGGAGAGCCAGTCCTGACAAAACTCTACCATCTGGTGAGCAAGATGTATGAGACAGGCGAAATTCCCTCAGACTTCAAGAAGAATATAATAATTCCAATCCCAAAGAAAGCAGTTGTTGACAGATGTGAAAATTACCAAACTATCAGTTTAATAAGTCACAGCTGCAAAATGCTACCGCAAATTCTCTACAGACAAATAGAAAAAACTGGTAGAAGCCGACCTCGGGGAATGTCATTTTGGATTCCGTAGAAATGTTGGAACACGTGAGGCAATACTGACCCTACGACCCTACGACTTACCGTAGAACAAAGATTAAGGAAAGGCAAACCTGCATTTCTAGCATTTGTAGACTTAGAGAAAGGTTTTGACAATGTTGACTGGAATACTCTCTTTCAAATTCTGATGGTGGCAGGGGTAAAACACAGGCAGCGAAAGGCTATTTACAATTTGTACAGAAAAAAGATGGCAGTTATAAGAGTCGACGGACATGAAAGGGAAGCAGTGGTTGGGAAGGGAGTGAGACAGGGTTGTAGCTTATCCCCGATGTTATTCAATCTGTATATTGAGCAAGCAATAAAGGAAACAAAAGAAAAGTTCGGAGTAGGTATTAAAATCCATGGAGAAGAAATAAAAACTTTGAGGTTCGCCGATGACATAGTAATTCTGTCAGAGACACCTAAGGACTTGGAAGAGTAGTTGAATGGAATGGATAGCGTCTTGAAAGGAGGGTATAAGATGAACATGAACAAAAGCAAAATGAGGATAATGGAATGTAGTCGAATTAAGTCGGGTGATGCTGAGGGAATTAGATTAGGAAATGAGACACTTAAAGTAGTAAAGGAGTTTTGCTATTTGGGGAGCAAAATAACTGATGATGGTCGAAGTAGAGAGGATATAAAATGTAGACTGGCAATGTCGAGGAAAGCGTTTCTAAAGAAGAAAAATTTGTTAACATTGAGTATAGATTTAAATGTCAGGAAGTCGTTTCTGAAAGTATTTGTATGGAGTGTAGCCATGTATGGAAGTGAAACGTGGACGATAAATAGCTTAGACAAGAAGAGAATAGAAGCTTTCGAAATGTGGTGCTACAGAAGAATGCTGAAGATTAGATGGGTAGATCACATAACTAATGAGGAGGTATTGACTAGAATTGGGGAGAAGAGGAGTTTGTGGCACAACTTGGCTAGAAGAAGGGATTGGTTGGTGGGACATGTTCTGAGGCATCGAGGCATCACCAATTTAGCATTGGAGGGCAGCGTGGAGGGTAAAAATCGTAGAGGGAGACCAAGAGATGAACACACTAAGCAGATTCAGAAGGATGTAGGCTGCAGTAGGTACTGGGAGATGAAGAAGCTTGCATAGGATAGAGTAGCATGGAGGGCTGCATCAAACCAGTCTCAAGACTGAAGACCGCAACAACAACATGCTCTAATTCACAGCAAAACAAAAATCAAAGGAGTAACTATTACTGGATTTTTGTTTGAACATCGTCAGTTCACCCACTGAAAATTCCTATGTAATATTGTTACTGGTGACAAGTTACCATGCCTTTATGTTAACTTCTTAACAAGAAATTAACATCTGAAAACAAAAAACATCTCCTCAAGTAAAGTGCAATGTGAACAAATAACACATGTATTTTGCACCTTCTTGCACAAAAAGGGTGCTCTGCACTACAACTCCTCCCCAGGGATACATACATTGGAACTGCTGTTGCTGCCCACAACTGAGACACGTTTCTGTCGCAATGTAACAGAAACGACCAACAAAACTGCATCAAGTGTTGCTGCCACATAACAACACCCTCTACTTACTTTAGTAACAAAACCATTGAGAAGTATGTTTAGGAAGTCATCCTTCACGTACTTATTCTTCTGATCCTGTGCCCTTAAATGTTTACCTTTTCCTGTTCCTGACCAAACAACCACAAGGAAAATTCCTTTCTGGACAAAACTGTACCTAAAACCTGGTTTGACAACCTCTTTAACTCCAAACAAACAGGCTCTTACAGTTGTGGAATCACAAAACTATGTGTGCATCACCATATTGTTTTAGATAATGTTAAAGGATATATTGTAGATGAATAATTTCTCTCATAAGTTTACTGTTGTGTTCAATAAACTAAAGGAAAAACGCTACTAAAATATGCACTTTACTAATACAAATGGATTACAATTACCTCGATAACCTTGCGACAGAAGTCTATTTTAATATCTACAACTCAAGCAAACCTAAATTAGTAAAATATTATGCGCTTTGAGTTTCAAAACAGTCTCTGGTGAAAGGCTGTTCTGTGATTTACTCAAGTAGTATGGAAATGAGACAGTTGCTATCAATGCATAAAGAAACCCAGTTAATAAATTACTCAGTGTGACTAAAACTATGTATTAAAAAAAAAACCAAAAATTAAGTAGGAAGAAGTAGCCTCCACTGCCTTCATCCTTCTACTAAGCCCGAGGTGAACAATATGTCACAAATGTTTGCTTTTACCACTTGCAACTTTTAGATTCAAGGGTAAAAAAATCCACCTCTTAACTGCAAAACAAATTACAAAATGACAAGTGTTAAATACAGTCACAGAAACCTACCTTGACCTGTACATGTTATGTAACTGTATTGTGTATGCTCGGTTTATTGAAGTTATTTTGTGGGGAAAAAAAATCAATTCAATGCTTACCAATGTGAGAGGAGAAATGCGTCCAAGGTGCAACATCCTGCATTCGCCCGGATGGATGACAGCCAGTGCCAAGAGGAAACTCTTGACTGTGTATCTACACTGTGTGACATTTTCCGCTGGATCACAATCAGGTATAGCATTGTAACAGCTCGAATAGAAGACAATATTTTCACATCCCACAGTGTCACCTGGTTGTGCAGATGGCTGGACTAAGAATCTGAGGGGTGGCCAGTTTTATCGACCACTTACATGAATTACTCAGACTGTCTTAGAGGTGGCCAGGTTTTATGTCAAAGAGTGTACATGCCCAACAAATCTCTTCAGGAAAAACATCCTAGCTGAAATTCAGTGTGTTGTACAGTTCTGTTAGAATATGGTAATACTGAACATTTTTTGCATTTTGTATCAGAGTGAGAAGTAGAGAACCCCAGATATATAGTCTTGCTCCTGAGATTACTCATGGATGTAAGCATTCCAGCTGAACACTGCAGAGCTTTACCTAAATGAGATTGTGAAATCTTTCCAAATGAGCTAACTTTTCTTATCTTTCATAACATTTATTTTAACTTTTAGTTATGTGAGCATTATTTTCCAAGGATCTTTCTTGTATGTTGGATCTGAACACTGCCCAACCAACCACTTGAGCTGTTGGTTGTGTCTTTGTGTGATACAGTAGGAGCCACTTGGGGAAATAAAGGCCAATCAAGAGTGAGCCCCACTGCACAAGTCTAACAGAATTGAAGTCTGACCAGTAGCTTAGATGTTACCTGTTAAAGATGTTCTGCATGAACAGCCATCGAGCTCACTGGCACACAGAACACCTTGAGGTTGATGATTTTTATAGATATTTGCATTAGTCATATCATCAAGGCAACTAAACCAATATCCTTGTTCACTTTTAAGGATAACTTTCCACCATTGGGCCACAAATTAGTTGATTGGTTGATTTGTGGGAGGCACCAAAACATGCCTTAATTTTGAGGTTGTAGAAGACTAGTGGCATTAACAGTCCCTCAGTCTGGCAATTCTGAATTCATTGCATCCGTTCACAGACCACTCTGTCCAAATTTCCTAAGGTGCATAACCCAGAGGAACATGTGGCTTATAGAATGTGACAAATGCAGTGAGCATTATCTCCCCCTCCACCCACCTTCCCTTACTGTTTTGCTAGCGCATATAATGAGATGTACAGGATGAGATGTTGTTGTTGTTGTGGTCTTCAGTCCTGAGACTGGTTTGATGCAGCTCTCCATGCTACTCTATCCTGTGCAAACTTCTTCATCTCCCAGTACCTACTGCAGCCTACATCCTTCTGAATCTGCTTAGTGTATTCATCTCTTGGTCTCCCTCTATGATTTTTACCCTCCACGCTGCCTTCCAACACTAAATTGGTGATCCCTCGATGTCTCAGAACATGTCCCACCAACCGATCCCTTCTTCTAGCCAAGTTGTGCCACAAACTCCTCTTCTCCCCAATTCTAGTCAATATCTCCTCATTAGTTATGTGATCTATGCATCCTATCTTCAGCATTCTTCTGTAGCACCACATTTCGAAAGCTTCTATTCTCTTCTTGTCTAAACTATTTATTGTCCACGTTTCACTTCCATACATGGCTACACTCCATACAAATACTTTCAGAAACGACTTCCTGACATTTAAATCTATACTCGATGTTAACACATTTCTCTTCTTCAGAAACGCTTTCCTCAACATTGCCGGTCTACATTTTATATCCTCTCTACCTCGACCATCATCAGTTATTTTGTCCCCCAAACAGCAAAACTCCTTTACTACTTTAAGTGTCTCATTTCCTAATCTAATTCCCTCAGCATCACCCGACTTAATTCAACTACATTCCATTATCCTCATTTTGCTTTTGTTCATGTTCATCTTATACCCTCCTTTCAAGACACTGTCCATTCCATTCAACTGCTCTTCCAAGTCCTTTGCTGTCTCTGACAGAATTACAATGTCATCAGCGAACCTCAAAGTTTTTATTTCTTCTCCATGGATTTTAATACCTACTCCGAACTTTTCTTTTGTTTCCTTTATTGCTTGCTCAATATACAGATTGAATAACATTGGGGATAGGCTACAACCCTGTCTCACTCCCTTCCCAACCACTGCTTCTCTTTCATGTCCGTCGACTCTTATAACTGCCATCTATTTCTGTAAAAATTGTAAATAGCCTTTTGCTCTCTGTATTTTACCCCTGACACCATCAGAATTTGAAAGAGAGTATTCCAATCAACATTGTCAAAAGCTTTCTCTAAGTCTACAAATGCTAGAAATGTAGGTTTGCCTTTCCTTAATCTTTCTTCTACGATAAGTCGTAGGGTCAGTATTGCCTCACGTGTTCCAACATTTCTACGGAATTCAAACTGATATTCCCCGAGGTCTGCTTCTACCAGTTTTTCCATTCGTCTGTAAAGAATTCGTGTAAGTATTTTGCAGCTGAGACTTATTAAATTGATAGTTCGGTAATTTTCACATCTGTCAACAACTGCTCTCTTTGGGATTGCAATTATTATATTCTCCTTGAAGTCTGAAGGTATTACGCCTGTCTCATGCATCTTGCTCACCAGATGGTAGAGTTTTGTCAGGACTGACTCTCCCAAGGCTGTCAGTAGTTCTAATGGAATGTTGTCTACTCCTGGGGCCTTTTTTCGACTCGGGTCTTTCAGTGCTCTGTCAAACTATTCATGCAATATCGTATCTCTCATTTCATCTTCATCTACATCCTCTTCCATTTCCATAATATTGACCTCAAGAACGTCGCCCTTGTATAGACCCTCTATATATTCCTTCCACCTTTCTGCTTTCCCTTCTTTGCTTAGAACTGGGCTTCCATTAAAGCTCTTGATATTCATGCAAGTGGTTCTCCTTTCCCCAAAGGTCCCTTTAATATTCCTGTAGGCAGTAACTATCCTACCCATAGTGAGATAAGCCTCTACATCCTTACATTTGTCCTCTAGCCATCCCTGCTTAGCCATTCTGCACTTCCTGTCGATATCATTTTTGAGACATTTGTATTCCTTTTTGCCTGCTTCATTAACTGCATTTTTATATTTTCTCCTTTCATCAATTAAATTCAGTATCTCTTCTGTTACCCAAGGGTTTCTACTAGCCCTCGTCTTTTTACCTATTTCATCCTCTGCTGCCTTCATCCCTCAAACCTTCCCATTCTTCTTCTACTGTATTTCTTTCCCCCATTCCTGTCAATTGTTCCCTTATGCTCTCCCTGAAACTCTGTACAACCTCTGGTTCTTTCAGTTTATCCAGGTCCCATCTCCTTAAATTCCCACGTTTTGCAGTTTCTTCGGTTTTAATCTACAGTTCATAACCCTTAGATTGTCGCCAGAGTCCACACCTGCCCCTGAAAATGTCTTACAATTTAAAACCTGGTTCCTTAATCTCTGTCTTACCATTATATAATCTATCTGAAATCTTCTACTATCTCCAGTGTTCTTCCATGTATACAACCTTCTTACATGATTCTTGAACGAATTGTTAGCTACGATTAAGTTATGCTCTGTGCAAAATTCTACCAGGCAGCTGCCTCTTTCATTTCTTAGCCCCAATCCATATTCACCTACTACGTTTTCTTCTCATCCTTTTCCTACTGTCGAGTTCCAGTCACCCATGACAATTATATTTTCGTCTCCCTTCATTACCTGAATAATTTATTTTATCTCTTCATACATTTCATCTAGTTCTTCATCATCTGCAGAGCTAGTTGGCATATAAACTTGTACTACTGTAGTAGGCGTAGGCTTCATTCTATCTTGGCCACAATTATGCGTTCACTATGCTGTTTGTGGTAGCTTACCCGCACTTCTATTTTTTTGTTCATTATTAAACCTACTCCTGCATTACCCCTATTTGATTTTGTATTTACAACCCTGTAATCACCTGACCAAAAGTCTTGTTCCTCCTGCCACCGAAATTCACTAATTCCCAATATATCTAACTTTAACCTATCCATTTCCCTTTTTAAATTTTCCAACCTACCTGCCTGATTAAGGGATCTGACATTCCACGCTCCGATCCGTAGAACACCAGTTTTCTTTCTCCTGATAACAATGTCCTCTTGAGTAGTCCCCGCCCGGAGATCCTAATGGAGGACTATTAATATTTTACCCAAGAGGACACCTTCATCATTTAATCATACAGTGAAGCTGCATGCCCTTGGGAAAAATTATGGCTGCAGTTTCCCCTTGCTTTCAGCCGTTCGCAGTACCAGAACAGCGAGGTCAATTTGGTTAGTGTTACAAGGCCAGATCAGTCAGTCATCCAGACTGTTGCCCCTGCAACTACTGAAAAGGCTGCTGCCCCTCTTCAGGAACCTCACGTTTGTCTGGCCTCTCAACAGATACCCCTCCGTTGTGGTTACACCTACAGTACAGCTATCTGTATCGTTGAGGCACGCAAGCCTCCCCACCAATGGCAAGGTCCATGCTTCATGGGGGGGGGGGGGGGGGGGGGATGGGATATGCTATGCATATACCACACTTGTCATATGGTCATAGTAATGTGACCTAACAGAGGATATCAATCAAAAAACATCCCCAATCATTTGTTACTCTGGCATTCAATCCTTTTTAATATCCCAGGACACATTCACTTTGTTCCAGGCCTATTAGTTTAGCATAAATGTTGGTAATGCAGCATTTGTTGAACTAGGCATGAAATGTGGTATAGCAGTGTACTTTGGGCTATGAAAAAAAGCTACTGGAAATATCAAAAAGGACAGGTGCATCACTGAATTGTACCATGAACGCATTATATAGTAGTTCCATCTGTGACTTGTAGTGTCTTCACAATATACCATGAAACCTAATTGGTATGTAACTTCAACAGTTCATGATGGCAATTCAATATATAGCAAACATGGCCTTTTGACACTTTCTTCTCTAAGTGGAAAAGGGTCACATCACAATTATTAGAATACATGGCAGATATCACACACAGGTGTGCTATGGTGGTGATGTCACCACTGACCCTCTCATATTTCACACCACATAGAAATTTACAGGTATAGTGTGTACAATGTGTTTCACTCCTATACAATTATCATGAATGTCATTGGGATTTTTGATATTAAAGTATATTATTATTATTCTTTATTTTCTCAGACATTATGTCTGTCCAAAAATGGAAAGTGACGCGGACCTTGATCAAGCGTGACTTCCTTTTAATTGTACGGTATATGTTACATTGCATTTAGGAACTTTCGGGTAATTGAACATGTATCAATAATTACAGATTTCTGTAGTTGTATATATAAGTTTGGATGTAGCTGTATTGCGCTGATGTACTGGTGGATATTGTGTGGTATGACTCCTGTAGTTGATAGTATAATTGGTATAATGCCAACTTTATCCTGATGCCACATGTCCTTGACTTCCTCATCCAGTTGGATGTATTTTTCAATTTTTTCTCCTGTTTTCTTTTGTATATTTGTTGTATTGGGTATGGATATTTTGATTAGTTGTGTTAATTTCTTCTTTTTATTGGTGAGTATGATGTCAGGTTTGTTATGTGGTGTTGTTTTATCTGTTATATGGTTCTGTTCCAGTATAATTTGTATTCATCGTTCTCCAGTACATTTTGTGGTGCATACTTGTATGTGGGAACATGTTGTTTTATAAGTTTATGTTGTAAGGCAAGCTGTTGATGTATTATTTTTGCTACAGTGTCATGTCTTCAGGGATATTCTGTATTTGCTAGTATTGTACATCCGCTTGAGATGTGGTCTACTGTTTCTATTTGTTGTTTGCAAAGTCTGCATTTATCTGTTGTGGTATTGGGATCTTTAATAATATGCTTGCTGTAATATCTAGTGTTTATTGTTTGATCCTGTATTGCAATCATGAATCCTTCCGTCTCGCTGTATATATTTCCTTTTCTTAGCCATATGTTGGATGCGTCTTGATCGATGTGTGGCTGTGTTAGATGATACGGGTGCTTGCCATGAAGTGTTTTCTTTTTCCAATTTACTTTCTTCGTATCTGTTGATGTTATGTGATCTAAAGGGTTGTAGAAGTGGTTATGAAATTGCAGTGGTGTAGCCGATGTATTTATATGAGTGATTGCTTTGTGTATTTTGCTAGTTTCTGCTCGTTCTAGAAAGAATTTTCTTAAATTGTCTACCTGTCCATAATGTAGGTTTTTTATGTCGATAAATCCCCTTCCTCCTTCCTTTCTGATTAATGTGAATCTTTCTGTTGCTGAATGTATGTGATGTATTCTATATTTGTGGCATTGTGATGGTGTAAGTGTATTGAGTGCTTCTAGGTCTGTGTTACTCCATTTCACTACTCCAAACGAGTAGGTCAATATTGGTATAGCATAAGTATTTATAGCTTTTGTCTTGTTTCTTGCTGTCAATTCTGTTTTCAGTATTTTTGTTCGTCTTTGTCTATATTTTTCTTTTAGTTCTTCTTTAATATTTGTATTATCTATTCCTATTTATTATTATTATTATTCCTATTTATTATTATTATTATTATTATTATTATTATTATTAGCCACAAAGCTCACAGAGTGGAAGATACTAAGTAAAGATGTTTCATTGTCCATTCTTCTTGTTCTTCTGGTTCTTTTTATTTGCCCACCAGTTTTTCATTGTTTGTGAGAATTTAGTTCTTCTTTCTTCACTCCATTTTGTTCTGGTTCTTCGGGCTTTTCTCTTTGATTTAAGCTCCCATTTTTCAACTTTTATTCTAAAATTGTTCCTTGTGCCTTTTTCCTCTTTGGTGATTTTGGCTAATTTCAAGTCTTTTTTAACACTTTGGATCCATTCTCCTTCATTAGCAAGGGAATCTATGTATTTTTTTTTTTTTTTTTGTCTGTGTTCGGGAAGCCTCATTATGTGGCCATATAATTTGAGGCGTCTTTTCCTTATGTCTGTCCCTATATTACAATATTCTTCAATTTTGGACGTTTTCTGTAGTCTATATCCATTCTTAGCCCATCTTGGTCCCAAAATTTTCCTAATTATTTTTCTTTCTTCTTTCTTTAGTATCAGTTTTCCTGTTTAGTGGCAAGGTTTTGCTGGCATATAACACTGATGATTTAGTTACTGTTTTGTAATGTCTAATTTTGGCATTTAAAGATAATCATTTTTGACTATGGAGGCTTTGTACTAATCCTTTTTGTAGTCTTTCTTGTTGCGCATATTTTTCAGAGATAATAATAATAATTTATAAAATTTTGATCTATATTAATGTTTGTTTAGTACATACACTACATGTGAAAATGAGAAGTAGCCAGAAGACACGGCTGGATGTCAATGTACTTTTGTAGAAGTACATACGGTCAGGAGGTATGTAAGTGATTTAGAGTTTCAATCATCTGTGAAAGGTAGGGTGGCCACCTAACTGCATTAATGTCATTCATGTTTAGAGTTGTTATGAGGACTGATACGATATACAAGGGGCGTGAACAGTGTCAGATGTTGAGTGATCACTGTTAAGGACATGGAGATGTTGTGCACTCATGTAACAAAACACTATCAGCATTTGAAAGGGGCCTCATTCTAGGTCTCAATTTGACCATCTGCTTGAACTGTGCAATATCCAGGTTTGTGGGGTATTCAGATGTGACTGCATGGGAATCTTGAGGCCAGGCATACTCACTGTCAAGGTCCCAGTCAACCACATCTAACCACCACAAGGGAGAATAGCCAAACTCTGCACCAAGCACGTAGTAACCCTTTCACATCTTCACCTGCCATATACGAACAAGTAATGGACTCCCTGCAGCATTCTCTCATCCAACATCATTCGTCAGGCACTTTCAGCAGCTGGACTAAGGAGTTACCATCCATACATAGGCTGCCGTTAACACCACAACACAAATGGCTGCATCTGGAGTGGTGCCAGGACTGGGAAGCACGGACTGCTGATGAATAGTGTTACATTGTGTTCAGTGATGGATCGCAGTTCTCCACTACCCTGGATGATCATCATCGGTGAGTATGGCAGTGACATGGGGAGAGGTCCCGTTCTTACAATGTTCTGGCAAGACACAGTGGTGTTATTCCTGGTGCCATAGAGTAGGGAACTACTGGGTATGACTTCAGCTCATAGCTGGCAGTGACTGTGGGAACTCTGACAGCACATCAGTATATAATGGGCATCCTGTGTCCTCAAGTGTTAGCTCTCATGTGAAACTATCGTGGTGCCATTTTTCAACAGGATAATCGTCGTCCACATATGAAACATGCCTCTGTAACTGTCTACATGATGGTGAGGTATTCCTGTAGCCAGCGAGATCCCAAGATCTGTTCTTGATAGAGCAGGCACAGGTCCAACATGGATGTCAACTCTGTCCCAGAGACAGGAATATCAAGGACCATTTACAATAGTTGTGAGCCATACTGCCCCTGGAGAGGATACAGTGGCTTTATCGGACCCTTACCAACCAAATCAGTGCCTGCATTTAGGACAAAGGGGACGTGACATCATATTGAAAATGGGATCATACTGCCAAGTTCTTTGTAAATTTGACTCAGTTTTGTAATCACTGAAATACCATCACACATCCTCTCAACCCATGAATTTTCATTTCATTGCCTCTTCCACTTCTGAGTACTTCACATTTCTTGTCGGGCAATTATACAACAGATTTTTTTCTAAAACTTATCTCTATTATTTTTTGTATGGTTGGTGAAATATTTCTGTGTAGTCTCTGTAGGACATCAAACTCTTTCATCATCTCAGATGGCACTACTTTCTCACTGGAGGAAAAGGGTCTCACAGCCTTAGAGCACATAGGCCCACAGCACGAATAAATCCCTATGACATTCTAAACTCAAAACAATAATATTTTAATGTTACATATGTTATATTTATATTCATAATATAAATCAGGTTTTCCTTTGGGGCATCCAAATTTTAACTATGTTAAAAGGTTTTCTATTTTTTATTGTGAAAAATTATGTTGCAACTTTCTTCATTTTCTCACATTTAGTCTTTATTCAATCTCAGTTCAGTTATTTGGCATTTTCTTTCTCACTGATAGCTTTCATTGTGATGAAAGTGTGGGTCCTTACAAAACACATGACAGCTAAGTTCTCCATTCAAGGATGTTACACATCCATAATGTCATTTAGTCCTACAAAAGCTTTTGTGTTGCTATCAATGAAATTACTGTGGAATAGTTGAAATCGTCTTTCCATTTTCAAAATGAATTCCATAAACCATTCAGTTTGTGACATTCGCCTGCTTTATTTCATCATTGATTGTCCTCGGTGTCGACATACTGCATTGTGATACTGGCTGAAAAATGGAGGGTGAAATTTCAACACTGACAACTTTAAATGATGTAGCCAACAGGTGCACAGTTGCATTTCACAATTATTTACTTTCACTGTTCACAACCACCCCATTATTACACAGTTATATGGCCAGTTAACTATTGTTTAACTTTTGATAAGCCTCATTAATAGGTTGCAGGCAAACATCCACATATTGCTACAACAGTTTACTGTTTAACACCTACAAGCAGTAAAAGCCTAAGCACTCAGTTCACAGTTCTTGAAGAATAAAAATGTACATGAGGAACAGACACTGACATTGTTTTAACACATGACATAATTGTGTTACACTTATTTCACAGTTAAGTGCTAATGCATTTGTGCTGTCCTAACCAACACAGGTTTCTTGTCTGAAACTTGGCCATGGACTGACTCACTCAGGACAAAAAATTGGGCCTTTATATATCAGCATGATAATAGGCACTGAAACTAAACATTGTTCAAAGTTTAATTTACAGAAATTACAATTAAAACTTAACTCATTAAATTAACTAAACACATCGAAAAATTCTGTCTTTTTAACAGTTCCTTCTACTACAAGAGTTAGGCCAAATTATTTGTTTAAATGATGAAATTAACAGATACTGTTATGCAACCAATACTTTTGACAAAACTGTTAATTACTTTGGAATTAACTAAATTTGCTAACATGTTTTCAAATAGAGCCAAATAGATCCTTTAAGAATACTATTAGTTGTTCCTCCTCATGTTTATAATTAGTACACAATTTATATTTGTTTATAAGTCAATAATAGGATTTAAGTTGTGAAACAATTACTGATTTCACCCTATAACAGAAGATACTAACTAGGAATAGTCAAAATAAATTAGAAAATCAATTGCATACATAAAACTAAACACAAAATTAAATCTGGTGCTATATTCTTTAAAACGAGGGCCAACCTTTCTCTTTCATGAAAATGCAGAATATACTTATGTATGTTAATGGTAATTAGTCAGAAATGAAAAAACGAATTCAAGGAGGCAGATGGCAAAACTAGAGGGGAAGTAAAAATATCCCACCTTGCTTTGTCACAAGTTGACATCACTGAAGGTTTTCCATGATTGTTTGAGACCAGTTCTTTCCTGAAAAATTATATGTTCAGTTCGGTTATACCTTACGCATAACAACTCTGGGTGTTTACATTTAACTCCATAAGCAACATAACCTGTTATTATCCCCAACAACTCAACATTTTCTTTCAGTTCTGTAACATTTTCCTCTTCGTATTTGGTGCAATACTTAAAAATGACATCCACTTCTGAAATTATTCTTCAATTCTCTCGTTCTTGTGCTCAATTTCTACACTTTCCAATAAATACGATGTGTCTCGCTTCTCACAAAATGATGGTTCAACAGTTGTATCTCAAGTTTCTGACAAAATATCAGCACTTAAAGTGTCAATTCCTTTCTCATTCTTGCATGTGCCACTAGATATTACTTCACTCACATCTCAAAATCAAAGTACTGATTCCTTCAAAGATAATAATAATAATAATAATAATAATAATAATAATAATGGTTTATTTGTCCATAATAACTTTTACAGTCGTGGACATAGTCAGTCAGTACATACATGAACAATAATAATAGTTTAGTAGTACAAATAAAGTACATATAACATTAAAAATCCCAGATGGTGGTAGGCAAAGAGTTCATGCAGTATCTCCCAGTCCCCTTACTTTGGAAAGAGATCTATCCTTCAAGTTTTAACTCCTGAAAAACAGAGGTTCGCAGGAGAGCTTCTGTAAAGTTTGGAAGGTAGGAGACGAGGTACTGGCGGAAGTACCGTATTTACTCGAATCTAAGCTGCACTTTTTTTCCGGTTTTTGTAATCCAAAAACCGCCTGCGGCTTAGAATCGAGTGCAAAGCAAACGGAAGTTCTTAAAAATGTTGGTAGGTGCCGCCACAACTAACTTCTGCCATCAAATATATGTAGTGCTACACAGGCATGCTTTGTAGGCACAAAGATACCGTATTTACTCGAATCCAAGCCGCACTCTTTTTTCCAGTTTTTGTAATCCAAAAAACCGCCTGCGGCTTAGAGTCGAGTGCAAAGCAAGCGGAAGTTCTGAAAAATGTGGGTAGGTGCCGCCACAACTAACTTCTGCCGTCGAATATATGTAGCGCTACACAGGCATGCTTTGTGGGCACAAAAATAAATACTTGCGCCAAAACCTCTGCATCAGTAAATAAATTTAAAAAAAAGGTAGAAGACGTGCTTTTTTTTTCTCCGCCTCGAGTTTCGACCACTGCATTTTCATACATTATCCAACGAAGTAAATACAAATTCCGTATTGTTCATCTTAGAATGTAGCAGAACTTCAATGTATTATGAAAATCCGACTGGCAAGACTGTTAGGGATGTTTGTCAATATGGCCAACCCTTATGTTCCGAGTTTTTTCCTACCTGTGAGAAGAGATGGTTGCTAATAGGAACCTGATGAAATGTGAATCACATGCAGTATTCTCTTCACCATAAGAATAATACGAATATAAACATTTTGCCATGTATTCTTTCGTGTTTGCTGCTATCTCATTTAAATCCTGTCTGCCTAATAAACTATGAAACTAGAGTGAGACAACAGCAAACGCGGAAGAATATACGTATCGTGTCTTGTTTATAT
The DNA here is from genome assembly GCF_023864345.2 of Schistocerca serialis cubense. NCBI lineage: Eukaryota > Metazoa > Arthropoda > Insecta > Orthoptera > Acrididae > Schistocerca > Schistocerca serialis. The sequence continues at coordinate 797,531,161 of NC_064639.1, forward strand.
TCGTATTATTCTTATGTCGAATAGTGATACAGTCAGAAATGAAGCACGGCAACTGACTAGATTTTAAATGTAAGATGACAAATTTCTATGCAGAATTTGATGTACTAAAGAAGCGGCCGCAAAGATTTTCAAACGGAGAAAAATTTTCGCTAAACTCTCGTTCAGAACATGTTCTATCATACGCAGTCTATTATTTGGTTCTTGTTGATCATTATCAAATAAAGCAGCAGTGTAAGTAACAACAAATAGCAGTCGCTTGCCATTGTTTCGCTAATGAGACGATTCCTCTTTTTTTTTTAAGCGGCGGTAGCACAAAAGCAAGTCATGCCGCGAGCGGCGACAGGCCGTAAACACGCACTATCAAAATGCGACAAACAATGCATGACACAGTACAGTAATGCATTTTCAGCTTAGAGTGACGTAAACACCTATAACAAAGAAAACGGCACTTATCAGATCAAAGCAAAATAAGCAATCGATTCAAACCAGACGATGCACGTGAAAAAGGAAGGGTACCATGGCCGTGAGGGTACCCGTATAAGTACGGTCTGGGCGCCTGACGCATAACAATGGCTACCTGGTAAAGCTTAATTGCTAAGCTTATGACTCGAACCAAACTACTGTAGCTGTATCGTCTTTCATTCGACCTAAATTGTGTCTCATATTACAATGGACCAACTTTGTTTCGATTTGGAGGTGCGGCCTAAAACTTTTCTCTCCCCTTGAATTCCGAGTCTCAAATTTCAGGTGTGGCTTAGATTCAGGAATTATTTTTTTTTTCCTTTATTTCGAGTCTTATTTTTCAGGTGCGGCTTAGATTCGAGTGCGGCTTAGATTCGAGTAAATACGGTAAAGCTGTGAGGACGGGGTGTGAGTCGTGCTTGGGTAGCTCAGTTGATAGAGCAGTTGCCCGCGAAACGAAAAGGTCCCGAGTTCGAGTCTCGGTCCGGCACACGGATTTAATCTGCCAGGAAGTTTCATATCAGCACACACTCCGCTGCAAAGTGAAAATCTCATTACAGAGGATAAACTGTTTATAGGCATTAAAGACCTGTTCTGAAAACTGACCAAGTAAACAGCAGTTGGTGTTCCTTTTTTTCCCCTCTTCTTCTTCTTTTCCTCATTTCTTTTTATTATTCTCAGTGCGAGAATGAGGTAATACAGTTAATCTAGTATGCCATAATTTCCGGGTAAGCAATTCCTGTATATTCTCTTTAATTTATATCCATTAACAGGAGGTACTGAATCCGGCACATCAAATTTGTTTTATGACTTTTACAATCACCAACGTAACTGGAATTAGGAAAGTTATAACATTTGGCTTGTTCTACAGTGAGGAAAATACCTCTGTTTTCCTTACATTGTGTTTGCATACCAGCAACAAGGAAATGATTCATGATCAGTTTATGGGTGTATTGTGTTTGAAAATTCAAGTCAGTGAGAAAATTTTAAAATTCATATCAGGATTTTATATGATGTTCAGGGAACTCCTGCACATCGTCTCATCAAGTTCTGCATCACGAACTGCATTTCTCGGTTATTTTTTTAACCATGTTATTTAGATTTATTTTAGCTCATAATTGAAGTTTTTTGGCGATAGCTTCATTTCTTGGTTTTTCCATGGCAACTAGATTTCTCATTTCCGGTTCTGGGGTTTGACATCACTCCTAATAGCTAGTTTTGTTTTGGCTCCAAGCAAAGAAGTCTCCAATACAACAGCTCAAGCTCTCCTTTTAAATGTTATACATCACTTTTAGTGTTATGATAATATATCTGAATCTAGTAACTGATAAGAGTAGAATATTGCATACACTGATTGATATTTTTTCCCCTTGTATCACGGTCATCTCAAAAATCACTGTAAGGGTATATCAGTTTCCACACATCACTGTGGCTTCAGTGTTTACAATAACATCCCTTTTGCATTGAAAATTCATCACACCAAAGACTAGAAAACTGTTACTGCCTCAAAATAAATCATACTAAACATTTTTCCTCACAGTTTCAAAATTACACAGCAACATTAAGCATTTTTGCCTTTTCATTCTGTTATGTAATTGGCATTTAATTTGAGTGTCAACATGGCTGTGAATGGTTGTGTTATTTGTCTTTGTGGATAAGTTCACTTAAACTGCAGAAAGAGTGACAACTCAAAAGCCTCCTTACCCTCCTCGAAAGCCTTGCTACTTTATAAGAAAAAGGTATCTGGTGAAGAATTCACTTTTGAGTTATGGTTGGATTGTTGGAGTAAGATGTATGACAATATTATTTTATGTTATCTTACTGTTAATTAATTGGCAGTGTTTTGAAATATGAATTTATCATTACATCATGTTTTTATGCATGTAACACTTCAATTCCAATTTCTCACTTTTTGCTTACACTTCAAAAAACTGTACAGGAGAAGACATATCCACAATACTTAAGAAAATGGATTTTGTAAGATTGAAAATTTATTTCCCTACCTTGGAGCATCTTGCGAAACTTGTTTTGTCAAGGACTGACCTAATGCATTTTCCTTATGTAGCCGTACCAACTCATTTGGATCAAGATGGGCCTGAAGTAGCAAGGTGAGAATTGGAGGATATATTATGTCAGGTTCATGTAGGAAAGCCTACAAATTGAAAGCAAAACAATTCATACAGTAAGACATAATATAGAAGTACAGCTACAAATCCTGGTGATTCAAAAGTAATGACTAGTTACATGTTGAGAGCACACTTACTTTGATAATTCTGACAGTGATTGGTTTAGCTGTGCTCTTTCTCATTATACTAGCAAGCTTTTTCCTTGTCGAGTTTGTGACATGCACTCCATTTAACTCATCCAAAATGTCTCCAGTCTTGATCAAGCCCTAGAAATGATCTCATTTTATGAAAAACCTGCTTACCAGGTTTGGAAATTGAGAATTATTTATTAACTATTCCTAAGTCATGTTGTATATGTACTGAAATAATTTTTCATCTTACAAAATAATAATTTAAATGGAATATGGTATAACAATTTTTAATACAGTGGTTTCAAAGAATTCACTTTCCTGTGTAAAGTAAAAAAAAATCCTTTTTATCTTTATTTTCTGGGATTTAGAATTAAAATGTAAAATAAAACTAAAATATTTGTTTTCCCATCTTTTATAAGAACATGAGGTTCTCTTCAGTATCTTTCTCATTTATAGATTTTAAGAAAATTCAGTAATGTTAAAAATTCTGTCATGAAAATATTGGATATGTATGTATTATTGTTTTAATCATTGTTGACATGGAACAGCAAACATTTTCTCCATTTATGACTTTCATGATAAATAAATCTTTACACAGTAGGAGATCAAACTTGTTAATGAACCAGATAATAGTGTTAACCAAAAATGCTCCTAATAGTCCAGAGCTCAAGTGCTGTGCTACATATCCAATTTTTTTTAACTTAGATACAAAAAAAACTACAGACAAGATACTTACATTTTCTGCTGAGACACTGCCTTCCTTTACATGCATAATGAGTGCTCTTCCATCAACAAAGCTGAAAATAATTTCAGATTACATTTTAATTCATGCCTGTAAATACAGTATACTGCTTCTCAAAAATTAATGCACAGTTAATCATTTTCAGTTAAATTCCATTTTCCATGAATGACATAAACAGCATACACTGGTGAAAATTCCAGACTGGAGGAAGGTGAAAGTGTCCTGGCGTGGTGAAAAATACTCTTTTTTTGTAAAAAATTTCTTTTTTCACATAGTCTCCTTTTAGATCAATATAGTTGTTACCATACTTCCCCTCAGTGAGTAAATTTCATCCCTGAAGTATTATGATTATGAAGATTTTGTGAAATATTCATCTAGACTGCCATAATTTCTTCAATCGAATCAAAAAATATTTCAGCTACCAACAAAGTGAATATCGGAGGGTATCAAATATCTACATACATATTCCACAAGCCACCACATGGTGGAGGGTATCTTGCACCACTATCAGTCACTTCCTTTCCTGCTTCACTCACAAACAGAGCAAGTGAAAAACCTGCTTATATACCTCCATATGACCCTGATTTCTCTTACCAGTCTTCATGGTTCTCAGAAAAGAATCATTCTGCAGTCAGCCTCAAATGCCGGCTCTCTAACTTTTCTCAATACCGGCTTGTAAAAAAAAAAATTTCATCTTTATTCCTGTCCATAACCATTCAAATAGGTAAAATAGACTTCAGCACTTTCAGTATATAGCTACTGGCTATCACTCAGTTCTTTGATGGCTTTTTCACTTCTAGCATGAGGTTGTGGATGTATATCTCACCCACAGTGATAACATTTGCATACAAAACCAGTATGATACTTTCTACATTAGCCCATCACTGCTGAGAAATTCACTTTTGCATTTTCTTTTAGAGAGGACACAACAAATAGCAAACAACTTATGGGAATGCAGCCAGATGACGTCTTCGACAACTGCTGATGTTTTGACAGATGAACACCCTGTCAGTTTCAAAGCACAAATGCAACAAGAGAGTGCTGTGCAGGGAAATTAAAAACTCTGGTAGGTGGGACTATACCAACCAAGAACCATAATGTGGCACATACAGAAAGACACGAATTCTCATACACAAATGTCCACACCACCCCTCACACACACACACACACACACACACACACACACACACACACACACACACACACACACTCTAGAGCCACCACACAACTAAACATATAGCGTCGTAAGAGTGGAACTATCAAACTTCGGTCACGTCGCAACTAACATTTATTTCAACATCCTGACACCATTTAAAATCTTAATAAAGCAGTCCACAGCAGTTACAAAACAGTCCACTAATGACACAATATGGATGTCACAGCAATCTAGACATACTTGAAAATGGTGATTACGCCAAAACACAGTCTACCATAAATAAAGATTAATTATTGTAATCAGCTATTTGGTGTATGTACTCAAACAACTAATGAAGGTTAATGTCAGCAGTTATTGATAGTGAATATTAATTATCAACAGGGAAATGAACAGGATTAATTCTGTCCTCTGCTGCTTGACCAGGTAAAGAGCAGGATTCCAAGCAAAATTTAGGCAAATCCTTATCTATAAGGACATGAGCCAACTTAATTTCAAATGCTTCCTCAGCTATAGGAACAGCTGGAAATGCACACCTGAACTTCTTTGTTGTTATATATGACAAGATCAAGACTATGTCCTGCAGCAACAAATTTGCAAAGCTTTTGTAAGCGAGTGTAGCACTTATGCTCTGCACACTGGTCCTCCACAGTCCTGATGATCTGACTAATGTAGGACATGTCACACACACAAAGAATAAACAATAGACTCCCATCTTACACAAACCAACACCATGCTTTACAGACCATAAAATGGCCCTAATCTTGTCTGAGCTATCTTTCATTATAGCTATTCAGGTAAAAGTTGCTTCTGAGGTGGCCCAAGTCAGATGGAGAACTTCAAGGGTTGAAGATGATGTGGGCTCTGTGAACCAAGGTACGAAGCATCCCTTCATGCTGAACCAGATAGTAACAACCACCCTGAAGATACAGATCAGTGTGTGGACAGAGTACCACAATGTAAAGGAATTTCAGGAGACTGTGATCCAATTAATATCCTAAAGGCATACAGATGACAACACAGCAGTCCTGTAAACCACCCCACACTTTATGTCAACATATCACAAGACTCCAGTAACAACTCATTGACACAGCATTGCATCAATCACCAGTGCATTCCATCGCTACCAGGCAGCAGAACAATTCGGTGCAAGAATTGTACAAATATGCAGGGTTGAAGGCCTACCAGCAGCAAAACTTAGTGAAGAGCAGCAAAGGAGTCAGTGAACAGTTTGGCAACAGAGTGCAACAGGCCTGTGTGTAAGGTCAATTGGCCTGCTCTAGCCAGCATCCAGCTATGTTCCTCAGGATCTGAGCTTTGACACTGTCAGGTTACCCATGTAATTCAGTGAAAACTTTGCCTAGCTGCTGTTGGTTGTGATGTACATAGTCACTCTGGGCTGCAAGAATGCTACGCTGGCTTCAGCTGGCCACCGCCACTACTCAGTACTACATCAATATGTTGCCTCACAGCAGCATGCGTGACCTTCAAGGGTGGTCACTGCTCTAATACCAATGTGAAGACTTGGTGTGTCAATGCCAGACTGTGCCCACTGCCTGAGTGAGCACACCTGTATCAGCTTTAGCTTGATGAAATTTAAACAGTTTTCCTGAAATCCATCTATCTTGCTGTGGCAGCCTTCACGTTTGACAATTCCTGCAGTCCTGCCTGTCCATCAAACCTACAAAGTCCAGGTGGGAGAGCAGTTGTGCCAACTTCAACCAGATGAACAGCTCCCCACCCTGACCATTACACTATACATGTCAAGTACCTAAGTATCATCTCTGTTGTTCTTGATCAACATATCAAGAAAGGGATGGTAGCCATGCTTTTTCACCTACAGTGTGAAGCAAATATTACGCTAGATTGAATTCAGATGCTATAAAAAAAAGTGTCTGCAGATTACATGCCACCAACTCCACAGCACATCCCTCAAAATCTTCCATACAGACTGGCAATGATAGGTGACAAAGGACTTTCCATCGCAACTTCACCTATCTGCTCATAGAACTGGTCATTGAATAAAAGTAAGTGGACACATAACATGTCATAATCACTCAGTTAATTCCACATCAAACCTAAGAACAACTAATCATAATGAACACAACACATGTTGTAATTGCTCAGTTAATTCAACATCAAATCTAACCACTATTAACTGTAATGAATCAGATACTGGAACAAGATTAACGGGGGAATCCACATCAAAACTCACTAAAATATCTCAGTTATGCAAACATAATTCCTCTAGTCAGTGTAAGAAATCTGCTGAGTTTGTAATGTGATGTGCACACTGACCTACTAGTGGACTCATCAGAGCAGGAAGGTACTTTATTACCTGGTATGCCAGAGCACCAATGTTACTGGCAAAAGGCCTAAAAGAAACTGCTTCCTTGTGGATCTTTGGAACGCCATATAATCTAGGGGGAACACCAAAAGAGTTAAGATTCCTGATAGACTTTTGCAATAATTAATCTTTTCGTCAAGATGTTCTTAGTCTATCTCTCAACTCTTTTTGCCAGGTCAGCACTGAGTCTGCAATAGTCTGAATCAGACAGTACACACTGCATCTATTGAACATAATCCCACTTGCCCCACACAACACTAGCATTGCCCTCGTACACAGGTAAGATACAAAATCAGTATTCATCTCGAGAGACTTCAAAACAATCCACTCAGCTGCCGCAATATTTTGCTTGGGTGAATGTTTTTCAGTCAATACATGATACGCTTCTTTCCCAACCTGCTTGACAGTGTCTGGAGGTAATTTGAAAAAAGCTTGTTTGACATAACTTAACAACTGGTAAATGGCTGGATGTTGATGCAAAGTTCAAACATTTTCCTAGCATGGATCTAACATGCTTGGCAGCAACTGGAGGTAGTTTAAAAACAGCTTGGTTGACAGAACTAACAACTAATCAATACTTAGACATTGGTGCAAAGTTCAAAACTTCTCCTAGCATGAGTTAAACAGTGTTATCCAATGCTTCCTCCTTGAGATTGATCAGAGAAAGCTGAGATGTAATATCACAATAGAGACAGAGGTTTTTGCTCAAAATCTTCTTGGAATCTTGCTCTTTCAAACAACAGAGTGAGAGAGTTAATGACACTTTCTCACACACTGGTAATTAATATTCACTACTAATATTTTCTGTCACTGTTCACCTTTGGTTGTATGGTGGCACTAGATTTTTATGTGATGTGGTGTGTGTGTGTGTGTGTGTGTGTGTGTGTGATTGCGAGCGCGCGCGAGTGCATGAGGGGGGTGGGGGGTGGGGGGGGGGGGGGAGGGGTTCTGCTTTTCTGCGTATGTACTTGTGAGTTGCCTTTCGGCATATGCATGTGTTTCTATGTGTGAGGTGTGTTTCTGGATACGCTGTACTATGGTTTTTCATTGGCACAGCCATGGATCCCAAAAGTTTAAATTTCCTTTGAGAATGTTTTTCTGTAGATTTTATGGGGTGTTTACCTATCCAAATTACAGCAGTTGTTGAAGACATCACAAGGCTGCACAGCTGAAGTTGTCTGAACATTTTATACGCCAGGAGAAACTCAAGTTTAAGCTCTTACACAGATATATATGTTCAGTAAACTAGATAAAAAATCTCAAGATGAATTTGAAACTTTCAGCACAGGACATGAGTAAGTAGAGGAACCACAGCTCAAGTTTAAGCTGACCATGCACTGGATAGATACGTACCCAGTAGAGCAGTTCAAAATGGGAACAAACCTCTGTAGTATACATTCATCGTAAAGAAAATGCTAAAGAAACAGAAACTACTGGATAGTGGTTGTAAAACAAAGCATAGGGCTATAGATAGACGTTAAATGAAATGTGTGTGGCTGTCAAGAGAGCAATGTGTGATGCCTTCAATGATTACCAAAGCGGAATATTGTCAAATGATATTTCACAAAACCCAAAAAAAAATTCTGATTGTATGTAAAGGCTGTTAGTGGCTTCAGAGTTAAGTGTCCAGTCTCTAGCAAATGAGACAGGAACTGAAATGTAGGGTAGCAAAGCAAAAGCTGAAATGGTTAACTCCATTTTCAAATGTTTACAAAGTAAAACCCATGAGAATTGCTCCAATTTAATCCTCACACCACTGAAAATATGAATGAAATAAGTATTAGTATCAGTGGTGTTGATAAACAGCTGAAATTGTTGAAACTGAACAATGCTCCAGGACCTGATGGAATCCCTGTCAGATTCCATACTAAATTTTCCCCTCTTCTAACTATAATCTATTGTAGATCTTTTGAACAAAAAAATGTGCCCAGTTCTAGCAAAAAAGCACAGGTCACACCTGTCTGCAAGAAGAGTAGTAGAAGTAATCCACAAAATTATCCTTGACATCAATTTGTTGTAGAAACTTAGAACATATTAGAGCTCAAACATAATAACTTGAAGGAATGACTTCCTCAATGCCAACCAGCATGGATTCCGAAAGCATCAATCACGTGAAACTCAACTAGTATTATTTTATTATCACATGACATGCTGAAAGCTTTGGATCAAGGCAATCATGTAGAGGTAGTATATCTTGATTTCAAAAAGCATTTGACTCAGTACCACACTTACACTTATTGTCAAGAGTACAATCATACAGGGTATCAAGTGAAATTTGTGGCTAAATTGAGGGCTTTTTGACAGAGAGAACGCAGCATGTTACCTTGCATGGAGAGTCATCGTCAGGTAACTTAAGGTGTGCACCAGGGAAATGTGTTGGGATGCTTGCTGTTCACGTTGAGTATAAATGACCTTGCAGACAATATTAATAGTAAAATCAGGCTGTTTGCAGATGATGCAGTTATCTATAATGAAGTACTGTCTGAAAGAATCTGCATAAATATTCAGTCAGCTCTTGATAAGGATTCAAAGTGGTGCAAAGATTGGCAACTTGTTTTAAATGTTCAGAAATGTAAATCGGTGCACATCACAAAAAATGTATCCTATGACTACAATATCAATGAGTCACTGCTGTAATCAGCCAACTCATACAAATATCTGGGTGTAGCACTTTGTAGGGATATGAAATGGAATTATCACATAGGCTCAGTCATGGCTAAAGCCGGTTGTAGACTTTGGTTTATTGATAGAATACTGGGGAAGTGCAATCTTTCTGTAAAGGACATTGTTCACAAGTCACTTGTCGACTGATTCTAGGATACTGCTCAAAAGTATGGGATCCAGACAAAATAGGACTAACAGGGGATGATGAATGCATACAGAGAAGGGCATCACCAATGGTCACAGATTTCTTTGATCAGTGGGAGAGTATCACACAGATAATGAAGGAACTGAACTGGAAGACTCTTGCAGTTAGATGTAAACTATTCCGAGAAAAAGAATGAAATTTTCACTCTGCAGCAGAATTAAAGCTGTGATGGTGGGTCGTGAGTCATACTTGGGTAGCTCAGATAATAGAGCACTTGCCTGCGAGTTCGAGTCTCAGTCCGGCACACAGTTTTAATCTGGCATAAAGTTTTTTTTTATTCCAAGAAAGTCTATTAACGAAGTTTCAAGAACGACCTTTAAATGATGACTCTGGGAACATTACAATACTCTACGTATTGCTCACACAGGGATCATAAGGATAAGATTAGAATAATTACTGCATGCACAGAGACATTCAAATAATCATTCTTCCTGTGCTCCATACATAAATGGGAAAGAAATAACTGTTACAATGGGGCATACCCTCTGTGATGCACTTGACAGTGTTAGCAGAGTATAGATGTATATGTAATTATTCTAATAGTGTTCTATACCCTTTCTTGAGATATTTATGTTGACTTGGTTATTTCAGATGTCTTTAACTGCCAACAGTTTAGTGCTATATTGTGCACTTCCTCAATGTTTTCATCCACTGCATCAGCTTTCTGAATGCTTCACAGCGGTAATTTTCAAGAGTATGGCATTTTTTAATTTAATTACCAGATCCTTAATTGTTGAAAATGAAGCATCTGGCTCCTTATAAGCCATTATTAACATGTGCTAACATAAGGTCAAGACGTTTTCATCTTGTCACACAGTTGTGTGCAAGTAACACTGCAGATGCATGATGTGTTCTGTGGAAATATAAATGGATAATACTTTGTGGTGCCACCAGTGTGCTCTCTGTCTCTGTCTCATGCCATGTGCTCCGGCCATTTTGTTTCCTAATAACTGGAAAATGTCACATTAGGCCACTGTCTACATCTACATCTACATTTATACTCCGCAAGCCACCCAACAGTGTGTGGCGGAGGGCACTTTACGTGCCGCTGTCATTACCTCCCTTTCCTGTTCCAGTCGCGTATGGTTCGCGGGAAGAACGACGGTCTGAAAGCCTCCGTGCGCGCTCTAATCTCTCTAATTTTACATTCGTGATCTCCTCGGGAGGTATAAGTAGGGGGAAGCAATATATTTGATACCTCATCCAGAAACGCACCCTCTCGAAACCTGGCGAGCAAGCTACACCGCGATGCAGAGCGCCTCTCTTGCAGAGTCTGCCACTTGAGTTTGTTAAACACCTCCGTAACGCTATCACGGTTACCAAATAACCCTGTAACGAAACGCGCCGCTCTTCTTTGGATCTTCTCTATCTCCTCCATCAAACCAATCTGGTTTCCTTAGAACAATTTCTATACTCTGAAAACTATTGCTATCACTTCTTCAAGCAATACTTGTCATGTTAGCTTTATGCCACCAATAATTAATGCCACATACAAACTGAAATCAGATTCACTGCTAAAATTTTTACCCAAGACAAGACACAAGCTACAGACAGGTGTGGCAGAATGACACTATTTGCTGGTACATCAGAGAGTGCAATGAATTTTGTTCTTGGGCATCTCTTCACCACCCACCTGAGCAGAAGGTATATGGGCATTGGTATGGAAAGAACTGTTATGGCATAAAACTATTAATTCTTATAATTTCAAAAATTAATGAATAAGATAATATATTAGACATTCTTTTTATAAATATCTGGAACATCTAAATCACCAAGTCAGAGTAAAATAACATTAACTTTTAGCTAAAAAAATGAGTACCTTGAAGTATGAAGTTAAATGACTCATTCAAGGAAAAATGTGATCAGTTTTCAGTTATAGGTCAAAGCAATCATGGTACAATGGGAAGTAACAATTTACTGACGAAATTTATTATGAATAATATGTATACTAGAATAGATTCACACACCAAATGGAAGTGATACTTGGCATCACGAAGCATAAATACCCACATGGAAATCAGGAGAGCCATTCTTTCAGATCCTAGATAAAGCTGTACAAGATACAGAAGCATGACTTTATTGGGTACATGTCATTCCATTCCAAAAGTATTCAATACATAACAGTTTTCTGATGAGTGTTTATTTCATGTACATTGTGTTGTCATGTTGTCTCTCTCCTTCTCTTGCGTTCGTGATGATCACAAGCAGGTGTAACTGACTTGTCAAGCCTGGCTGGTATTAACTCGTATAAACGACCATCATCTGCTAAATAGTGTTGGCATATTTTGACAGCAAAGAACGCTTCCTTCTCCACTGTTCACATTTCAACAATCTTCTCTTTGTACTAACAGGTATCATGAGTCTACGAGACATTGTTAATGTGAGTCCAGAAATTATCAAATTTGCTATTGCTCCCACAGACAGTGTGCTTTTACACCAAACTGAATGATTACTTGGCTCCTACACATTGTATTTCAGATTTTTTTACTAATGTCTGTTGTGGCCTTTTAAACATCCTCTGTTAAACAAACAAAATCCTGGTTCAGATTCACTTATGACATCTTTGCAATCTGGACTGAGGGTGAGGACGCCCTATCCACATTCCTCCAGAACCTCAACAACTTCTCCCCCATTTGCTTCACCTGATCCTACTCAAACCAACAAGCCACCTTACTAGATGTTAACCTTCCCTCAAAGATGGCTACATCAGTACCTCCGTCCATATCAAACCTACTAACCACCAGCAGTACCTCCACTTCGACAGCTGTCACCCGTTCCATACCAAGAAGTCCCTTCGATATAGCCTAGCCACCTGTGGTTGTTGCATCTGCAGTGACGAGTTGTCCCTCTCGAAATATACAGAGGGTCTCACTAAAGCCTTGGCAGGCCGTAATTATCCTCTCAACCTTGCACAAAAACAAATCTCCTGCACCTTATCTTTCCAGTCTCCCACCATCTCCCAAAGTCACACCATTCGGCCATAGAGGAGTACTTTCCTCATAACTCAGTAACACCCAGCTGGAGCAACTGAATTACATTCTCCTCCAAGGTTTTGACTACCTCTCATCATGCCCTGAAATGAGAAATGTCCTGCCCACTATCCTTCCCAGCCCTCCCACAGTGGTATTCCACCTACACAGTATACTCATCCGTCCCTACACAACCCCTGATCCCAACCCCTTACCTCATGGTTCATAGCTCATACCCTTGTAATAGACCTAGATGCAAGATGTGCCCCGTACATCCTCCCACCACCCCCTACTCCAGTCCGATCACAAACATCATCTAACCCATTAAAGGCAGGGCTACCTGTGAAACAAGTCATGTGATCTACAAGCTAAGCTGCAACCACTGTGCACTATGTGGGCATGACAACCAACAAGCTGTCTGTCTGATGAATGGCCACTGACAAACTGTGGCCAAGAAACAAGTGGACCACCTGGTTACTGAGCACACTGCCAAATGTGACCTCATTCATTTCAATGACTTCTTCACAGCCTGTGCCATATGGACCCTTCCCTCCAACACCAGCTTTTCTGAATCGCATTTGTGGGAACTTTTCCTGCAATATATACTATGTTCCCTTAACCCTCCTGGTTTCAACCTTCGTTAGTCATTGTCTTCACCCATCCAGCCTGCCTGTTCCTGTTCCAGCACTATACAGCCCTCATTCCACCATCACACCAGGCCTTTTTGCTTCTCTTCTTTTCAACTACCCCCTCTCCCCTGCCCTCTGTCTAGCCCCCTGACTGCACATAGCTGCCCTACCCTCTCCACCTCGTACCTACGTGCTCCACCTCGTCCCTGCGTGCTCCCCAGCAGCACTGCACTCTCCGCCACCTCTACCCTATCCTACTACCCCACCCCTTCCCACTCCAGCCTCCTACTTACCCTACCTAGTCACCACGCCCATCACGCACTGGTGCAGCTGCTCACCGTATGACTACAGTTGCCTTAGATTGCAGTCATGCAGACACACACACACACACACACATGACTGCAGTCTAAGGCAACTGTAGTCATACGGTGAGCAGCTGCACCAGTGCGTGATGGGTGTGGTGACTAGCTGGGGTAAGTAGGAGGCTGGAGTGGGAAGGGGTGGGGTAGTAGGATAGGGTAGAGGTGGCGGAGAGTGCAGTGCTGCTGGGGAGCACGCAGGGACGAGGTGGAGCACGTAGTACGAGGTGGAGAGGGTAGGGCAGCTATGTGCAGTGTGCGTGCACACGCGCGCACGTGTGTCTGTTGTCTATTTTTGATGAAGGCCTTATGGGCTGAAAGCTTTATTTGTAAATGTCTTTTTTTTTGGGCTATCTGCAACTCAGTATATCTGCTATATGGCGAGTGGCCACTTTCCTTTTCATAATATTGTTATATTCCATCCTGGATTTTCCATTGTTTGAAACAAATTACGAATTCATTTGTTAGACCACTCAATGAAGGTAATTTTGGGTAAAAGACTTGTGCAGTCACAAATTTTTGTACAGTAATAGGAGGGAGTGTAAAGAATAACACTAAAAATCCTGCCTGGTGGGATGTGAGTTAATTTTTTTAGATTTTTCTTAACTGTCTTGAAAAATGTGGCTTTCAGCACAAATTTTCCTCGGCGCAAAATTAAACTTCATTTAATTTCCTACAAAAAAAAGTCCTCTTATTCTTTTCTCTGGAACTAATAGGTCCCGTGGTGCAAGGGGTGGAAAAATAGCAGATTACTAAAAATAGTGTTCTGAACGTACTGAATTAATGTATATTGTTAAATAATGTGGTTAAGAGCAAATATTAAATGTTTGTACGACATCTAAGTGCAGCACAATCATATTAAGGGATAAATTGTGTTCTGGTTCAAATGGTTCAAATGGCTCTGAGCACTATGGGACTTAACAGCTGTGGTCATCAGTCCCCTAGAACTTAGAACTACTTAAACCTAACTAACCTAAGGACATCACACACATCCATGCCCGAGGCAGGATTCGAACCTGCGACCGTAGCAGTCGCGCGGATCCGGACTGCGCGCCTAGAACCGCGAGACCACCGCGGCCGGCTTGTGTTCTGGGGGTGTAACAGGGTGGAGGTTAGAAGCGTGAGGGATGGTACATTGCCATATTGTGGTTATGCCCTTCCCTCATTTAAAGGTCTAAACAAAGAGTGAGCTGGTAACTTCCCATTCTCTACCACACTATGTCATAGAAAGCAAATCAGGGTATTTCAGAAAGTTATACCAACTCTTCTGCAGCTTGCCTTATGAATCACTGGCGACACAGTGTGCAGGCATGCCCGGGGTTGTTTATGTCCCAAAAAGATTATTTACACTACCTGGAATACAGACTGAATTACTATAATATTAATGCAAAAAATGCATATGGACAGAATATTAGTTAATCTCTGTGCACTTATCTACATTGCTACAGGGAAATTAATTCTGAGTTATGCTATGTGGCAGCTGCAGCACCCTTCCGGGAAAGGCAACTTTCCCCACTATGAGTGATGTTCAGTTTTCAGTTTACAGAGAGTATACCTCCCTAGCTTTTCCTGTCCAGTTGTCTCCTGTGAGTAGACAAAGGTAACTTCATTGATCTCATGTTTATATAGTGCAGTTGTTTTCAGTTCATTAAGTATTTATTTGCATTTGTTGAATGAGCTATTATGTAAAAAAAAATTCAATGGCTGAAGCAGTCAACTGTCTACCACATTGAAGAGTCTGTCCCAAGTGTAACATGCTGTCAATACATATTTGACAATACTTCATAGTCACCAATATCAATGGCTAGAATACTTTCCGCTGTTTGAGAGTACTAAATGCATCATCACAGCATCCCCAACATCAGAAGAGGCCCAGATTCTTAAATTGGCTCCCTCAGCAACAGAAGTAGGTAAACTAGGTGTCATGGAGCTTCAGATATTATACATGTCAAGCAATGCATTATAGCAGATTACTCTTCTAGATTTAAATGTGATCAGTCCTATTCCGTCATACATATTGGCACCCACTTTGCAAGATATACTGTGGATATGTGGTAAATTGCTCCACTAAGTGCAGCCCACTCCACAAGTACTGGCAATTTCTGAGTGGAAGAGGTTTATGCAGTCTATCTGTAAAACAACTGACAGTGAGAAAATTGCAGTATCTTTCTGGTCATCGATTAATTTGGTCATCGATTAATTCAGCACCAAGTGACTATAACAAGGTTACATGGCTTTTCAACATGCTGTCAATGACAAACAGCAACAAGAAGCCACTGCATCAATCAAATACCTTTCCCACTAACACTACATAGGTCACTGACAACATCGCACTTGCAAATTAAGCACTCTTCAATCACTGTTTATTGGAATGTATTTTACATGAAGCTCACTTGACAACTGCAAGTAAGTTCTTACTTAAACTGAAAATAACCCCACTATATGAACACAAGCTTCATGAAAGTGGTTTTACTTTCACAAGAGAACTGGACAGAAAATACTGGGAAGATATAGCCTGTCTGTAAACTGAAAAATGTGATCAGTGCTTGGGTGAAGGAAGTCACTTTTCCTGGAAGGACGTGACAACTGTCTTACAGAATGACTAATAATTTCCCCAGTTGCAGTGTAGAACAATGTGCAGAGATTTATGTAGATTCTGTCTACATGCTTTTCTTGCATATGTACTATTAGCAAATCATATCCATATTGTAGTGTTAATGTTCTTCCTGGAAAATAAACACCTTCAAGCTTTTCTGCACAGTGTGTCGCAAGTCATTCTGGCTTGAAGACAGTTGTTTGTTCTTTTGATACCTTGGAGAGCCGCTAAATGAACGTTCCTGCTTCTAGAAAGTACTATGTGACTTGAAAAACATATTACAAGCATAGTCAGTTCCCGCACATTCATTGTCGCAGTATGCTTCTGTAGTTGTCTTAATAGCAAAAGTTTGTCATGGAATGGAGGACAATTTGACAGATGAAGAAATTCTGAGGCTGCTTGTAGAATCTGGTTCTGAAATTGATGGTGACAGTAGTTCTGAAATATATGGTAATCTGTTTGAATCCTTCTCATAAGCAGGAGCCACACAAAGAAGTCAAAAAGGTTTACATCTGTAGGGAGTGCAGCAGTCACTGTAGCCTAACTTGAATGAGTTAATACAGTTCTACTGCATGTAGCTGTGATACAAACATTTAATATTTGTTCTTAACCCACATTTTTAACAATAAATGTAAATTATATATCATTAAAATACTATATTTAGTAATATGAGATTTTGTCATCCCCTGCAATACAGAAATTATTGGTGCTAGACAAAAAATTAATAAAATCTTTTTGTTTGAAATATAATGTAGTTTAATTTTGTACTGGGAAACATTTTCACTAGAAGCCACAGATTTCAAGATAGTGAAACAAAAAAGAAAATCTAAGAAAGTGACCTTTACAAACCCACCCAACCCCACACTCACACTCCACTGGTCAGGATTTTTAGTATGTTCTCCACTAAACTCCCCCTACTACTTGACAAAAATTTGTGACTACACAAACTCCCCCCCCTCCCCCACCCCGGTTGACATTTTCCGGTCTTTGTTGACTGTGCTATAAGACCTGATAACCTGTGTGTGGAATTTAAGCTCACAACTGAATCTGAAATAATGTTTTTGGATTAAAAATATGAGGCCCCATATTTTTTAATTTTTATTTTATAAGAAAAGTAAATGCAATACGAATAGGATAACTGCTGAAACACTCACAATTAGTTTGTCACTTTTCAGTATGATCATGATCATTGACCACAGCTTGTTCCTGCCTTCAAACAAGAGCATGTACCTCTGAGCAGTAAATACTGTGATATTGCTTCCTCAATCACTGGTACAAAGAATTTTTCATGGTCTGTGCATCTTCAAAGTGATGCCCCCAATTAGCTTCTTTGAATGGGGTGAACAAATGTAAGTCTTATGGTGCATGGTCTCTTTAATAATCGATAAGGATTGAAACTGAAGTAATGAATTAAAATTTGTCCAAGGCTAGGACTTGAACATAGGTCTCGTGTTTACTAGGCAGACATGCTGGAAGAGAAACTGTGCTGAAGGCACGAATTGAAGTTTGCGTTAGGGAGGACATTGGACTAGGGTAATCCATGCTGCTGTGTCAGTCACAACGCAACAGTGATGTAGTGGTTAGCACACTTGTCTCGTAAGCAGAAGACCCAGGTTCAATTCCTGGTCTTGGCACAAAATTTAATTCATTACTTCAGCTTCTATACTTACAAAAGATAAATTTGAGACTCATGTCTCCACCAAAATGTAATTCCATCTCTTTAATTTGGTCTATCAACATTCCTGTTATCCAGACTGCACAAGCCTTGGGGTAGCCAGTTTTTTCAATAATAGCCATCACATTGTTTTTACTCATGAATAACTGGCAACATAATTCATGTGACATTATGCTGCGGGTGTCACAGATGATTTGGTCGACACACTGGACAGAACTGCAATCACTGGCCAGCTGCACTGCATCATATCCGCCAACTGTGTTCGCACCCTCAGCTTCTCTACAACGATGAATCCATCATCAAACAGTGCTGACATCCACTATTGCATCTCCAAATACCATGAGCCTTTGTGAATGCAACTGGGCATTTCACCTCCTTCAAAGAGGAATTCAATCACAGAATGCCACTGAACACTGTCTTATATGTACGTTGGTGTCAGTCATTTTCTAAACTTTACAGTGCTGTCATCTACTGATGTATGATGCTGTTACTGAAGTGGGATGCAGGAGGAGATGTGTGAAAGTACAACAAATTTGTGATGACTATACAACCAACTTAATGAAGGAGAAAACAACAGGAGCCATTACTTTATGACTGGAACTGGTAATTACATAGAGGATGATCATGAACCAGTGCAAAAAGTTCACTTCTTTAAGTTAAATTTCATAAAGTTTAATTCCAGAGCATGTTAATTATACGATTAAGTGAATGTAAGTCTGTCGAGTCAGTATGATTCAGTAAATTAGATGGCACTGTAGTTTGTGGTTTCAAATAAAATGTTCATTTTTGAAAAGCACTAGTCCCCTTGCAGTTACAAAGTGTTGAGATAGCAGGTCTACTGCCTGTCGAATCTCTGGAACAGATCTGAAGCGAATGCCACAAACTGGTTCCTTCATCTTCGGAATCAAATCAAAGTCACAAGGACTTAAGTCCAGGGAGTATGGTGGATTGTATAGTATTTCCCAGTCCTATCGACTGAACAGAGCAGCCACAGCTAGTGCTGAATGCACCCCCAGATTGTCATGCTAAATGATGGGTGGGTTGTGCAGAAAGTGTCGCCGCTTCTTTTGCAAAGCTGGTTGCAGGTGATGCTCCAAAAATGAACAGTAATACTGTGCATTTACAGTCTGCAGTGGAGGAATGTAATGCATTAGGATAACAATATTACAGTCGCACAAGAGAATCACCGTAACTTTAGACCGCTCCATTCACACCGTCAACAGAACAAGCTCTGCTAACAGTATACCGCGCCTTCCACATCACTGGCAATGGGTTCTACACAATGCTGGTGACTACTTTGAAGGACAGTAACAGGTGCCAACATGTAACTCTTTTGTATCAGTTGTGAATAAATAGTTGCCACCCCTGTAAAATGCTTCATGAAAAAAACTAAGTCAAACATTGACATCTAAAAATTGTCACTTTCGATTGTGTGGATGTCTACCTTTCAGAACATAAGATGACCAACTTGTGTGTACAGTGTCTCCACATGCAACTTGTGTGTACAGTGTCTCCACATGAAGTCCTCACTCCAACTTCTCCCAGCATGAATGAAGTGTGCACTCTGAGGTCTCATAGGATAATTATTTTATTTTTTTATTTTTTATTTATTTATTTATTTATTTCATCCACAAACAACAACTCTTGTCCAATCCTTCCATTCTTTGTGTTCCCCCACTCCCAAAGTTATTTAGTCTGCCACTGGCTGTTGCTTTTACTGCCTCTCTTCTAGCAATGTCATCATCAATGACATAACTAAATACAATATAAAATTTACAATTTTGGGCCTACTGGCCATGGCCAATTTACATAAATGATGCTTTACATAAAGTGCACTAAAATGCATATGAACCTGTTGTTATACAATTTGTAAATATTCAAATATTTCTTATACAATGTTACATTAATAGTTTTCAAAATTGCTGAGTTAGTGCTTTTGTAAATAGTAAATTAAACCACAAGAAATAATATTATGAAAAGGAAAACTGCTACACACCATACAGAGGAGGTGCTGAGTTGCAGATAGGCACAACAAAAGACTGTCACAAATAATGCTTTTGGCCAGCAAGGCAGTCATCAAAAATGTACAACAGACACACAAAAACACTCTCAAGCAAACACAACTCACACACACATGACCACAGTCTCTGGCAACCGAAGCCACAGTGATGAGTAGCAACTTTCATTTTCATAATATTATTTCTTGTGGTTGAATTTACTATTTACAAAAGAGCTCCCTCCATCCTGGGTAAACCACAAGAAATGATATCCATAAATTATTACTAGACGTTAACAAAAGAAACCTGCACAAATTTTACTTTTACGTAATGGATAAGGGGTAAAGATAATGTAGTTCCCATTTTTGCAAGCTGTGGTGTAGCCGAGTGGAATTTCCATCTCACTGTTGAGAACTTTGAATCTTAAGTTTAGCTGTTTATGTAAAATCTCAATATGCGTATGTGTAGTTTTTCTCCCCGTACCAAAGATAGGTAGAAATTTTAGGCCACCTTAGCATACCTGCACTGCTAAGCACTTTCTGCCCCAGCTCAGTAAATAACACAGCACTTAACCTTCTGCTGGACATTACTGTTTCCATTCATACGCCCTCACAGAACTTTTCAAAAGCCTTTCCAGCATAGAAACCACTTTGCTCGCCACACTAAGCTCATTCTAGCTGGACTGGGGGTGCTCACAGCTAAGTGACACTGAGTAACATATGTGCACAACTTGCTGCACTGGAATTCCACAGAACGCTTAAAGTCATTGCAGATGTTCATTCTGGTAAATCCTCTCACAGATCAAACTTTCTGAGAGAACACTGCAACACTGTGCAGCACTTAGATTTCAAACTTGATGTTTCCCAAATGTGGTCCATACTGTGAAACATACTATCATCAATTAAAAGTAATACCTCCATGTAACTTTAAAATGAGGGCAACTGTCACCAAAATTCTGTGCGTTGAATAAGAAGTCTTCCATTCAGATTGTTAAAGTCCTTCACTGAAAAGTCACAACCAGTTTTGCATTCTTAAAATGCATCATCAGATGATCTGTATAATGGAGCAATGTCACATTTACTTTTTCAGAATACCCAATTTTAAAAAATAAGTGATCATAATCACATAAGGCTGCCAAGAATAGCACACTTACATTATCTTGTAAATCATTGTAGCACACAGGAAAAATACCTACACCCAAGTTTCTTCATTCATCACAAAAACAATAAAAATAAGTAACTAGCTGCAAAGTGGTGGTCCAAGTTAAAATGATTGGTTCTGAAAAGCTGTCTATAAAATGAGGGTACATCTCATTAACAATGCATTGCTTAGAACATAGCCATTGTCACTATTAAGTCGTTTTCGTACAGTCTCATTTCAACTGCTTCCTTCATCAGAGTCCTAATAGTCTGATGTGAGAGCAAGAATACTCATTTGTTCAAACAAAATCTTGTGCTTATTTAACAGGCTGTGCTTGGGCACCATTGATTTTTTAAGATTCCTGTTTTTAAGCTACTGCTGATGCTCAATACAACGACTAGCTGCAGTCCATATAGTGGCCCACGTAACTTTTGCCACACTTGTGAGGAATATTATAAATCTGTAGCACTCTCAGGTCAAGATTATCTTTAATGGCTTGCAGCATTTCTTTTACTTTCTTGGGTGGCTGCGGACTGGTCTGATTCCTTGCCCCTTTGGGACTCTATCTATCTTACTAATGCTTGCACCATGTGTGTTGGTCCTCATGGCTTGGTTGAAAAGTGTCAGCCCTTGGTTTCCTTGACAGCTTTGTCTTAATATCATGAACAGAATATCCTTTCCCTCCAAACTCCATCACCAGATGATTAATCTTTGAGCTGAGGTGGTCCTTATCCATTATAGTACTGGCTCTATGTATTAGTGTTTTCAGCATAGTTCTCTTCCGAGCTGAATGGTGAAAGCTATGCACAATGAGATACAGGTCTGTATGCATATGTTTTATATACACAGAGCGGCAGAGTCATGCTTCTGATTTTAAACTGACTAACTCATATAAGGAAGGCCACTTCACATTCTTCTCAACCTCCGCTGTAAATCTTAGGTTTGGACGTACACCACTCATTTGATTGATGAATTGCTGCAGTGTCTAACAGCCATATGGCAAGATTACAATTGTATCATCAACATTTCTGAAGAAGCAGGATGGATATAACAGAGCACTATTCAATTCTTATTCTTCAAAATCCTCCAAGAAAAAAGACAGCTATGGATGGTGACAATGGTGAACCTGTGGCTACCCTATTAATTATTTCATAATAATTTTCATCGTAGGAAAACAAATTGATTGTTGAGGTATACCGAAATACTTATTTTAAACTTTTCCGGGAGAACCGAGTCACCGACAGTTTTAATGTGTCTTCCACTGGTACCTTCATAAAAAGGGAGACCACATCGAAGCTGACCAGGAATTAACTTGGGCCTATCCTCTTCTACCTTATGAGATTGATAAACATGTGTGATTTCTTAATGTGATGTCACAGCGTCTGACAATAGGTGGCAATAATTTAGTTCAATACTTTACCAGCCTATATGAAGAAGAGCTTATAGCACTAACAATTGGTCTCAGTGGTATGGCATCTTTGCATATTTTAGACAGAGTGTACAACCAGAGTAGCCTAGGAATATTTGTTATTTTTACTGTTCATGGTAAGGGTAAGTTTATGCTCATATGTGTGTTTTTTGTGTATTTTAAGTACGTGGCCTTCATGGTCAAAGGGCCCACTGGGAAAATGTTGTAGACTGTGTAGATATAGAACTAACTGCCCCCTGATACCCTTTCTCTGCGTATTAGATTCCTGAATATCCCTTCTATCTCAGACACTATTCTTGATTCAGTCTCCAAACTACTTAACCTGTTTAAGAATGTCTTTTATTTGCAACCTACATCCTGTAGGTCCTTAAACACAGGCTGTCTTTGTACCACATAATAAGAATGATGGTTAGAGTTTAAAATCCCATTATCACCGTTTGCTACTTCTGACACTAATAATTTTGTTGTCAAATATGCATGTTTTAAAATCTCCTATATTGGTTCCATTTGTGGATGAGAATATCCAGAAATACAGTATTACTTACTTTAAAGTAAGCCCAAGTGCTTTGCATGGCACAAACTCTGTGGTTATACAGGATGGCAGCACCCATGTGTGATCCAGAAAGGAGCTATTGTCAAGATCAAGGTTAAAATTAAGGAGACTGCATGGCATCAATGTTGACAGAAGGATTTCTCCTCGAATCTCATCACTTAAAATTGAGCCAGTGGTGTACACACCTGCTGCTGCATGATGACGAACCTAATAAACAGAAGATAATCATTTGTGCACATTATATCACAGTAACTTCATTTACAGCTGTATGACAATGATTAAAATACAATTGTACAGGTTCATTCAATAAAATGCACATATTTATCAGGGATATTGCTGCCACAGTCAACAATTCACCAACAGCTCATGAAATGTTTGCCTAATGTCTCCCATGAGTGTCTTCAAAGCCTGCTTGTGACAATCAAGCACAAAATTATCACAATCGATGTCATCAATGAAGCCCTTTTATATCAATGTAGACGAAAGAGAAAGTTATTAGTATAATTTACTTACAATAAGTTCAACAGGAACATGTAGGCACTTCCTGACTAGGCATACACGGATCAGAAGTCTCAGCTTACCAACTGGAGTTGTTACTTTCTTTGAGTTTCTTACTTCATTTACTGATGACACATAAGAGTAGGGAGCACTAGAAGAAAAAAGAAAGGAGCTTTTACTGGTGGAAATAACTGTAACTACAAAGGATACTGATAGCACATGAGATCTGGCACAAATATGTTGAAACGAACAAACTATAAGGAGGGAAACTGAAAATGAGAATGGCATTTTGACAATGTTGCTGTTGTTGTGGTCTTTCGTCCTGAGACTGGTTTGATGCAGCTCTCCATGCTACTCTATCCTGTGCAAGCTTCTTCATCTCACAGTACATACTGCAACCTACATCCTTCTGAATCTGCTTAGTGTATTCATCTCTTGGTTTCCCTCTATGATTTTTACCCTCCATGCTGCCCTCCAATGCTAAATTTGTGATCCCTAGATGCCTCGGAACATGTCCTATCAACCGGTCCCTTCTTCTTGTCAAGTTGTGCAACAAACCCCTCATCTCCCCAATTCTATTCAATACCTCCTCATTAGTTATATGATCTACCCATCTAATCTTCAGAATTCTTTTGTAGCACCACATTTCGAAAGTTTCTATTCTCTTCTTGTCCAAACTATTTATCGTCCACGTTTCACTTCCATACATGGCTATACTCCATACAAATACTATCAGAAACAACTTCCTGACACTTAAATCTAAACTCTATGTTAACAAATTTCTATTCTTCAGAAACGCTCTTCTTGCCATTGCCAGTCTACATTTTATATCTCCTCTACTTCGACCATCATCAGTTATTTTGCTCCCCAAATACCAAAACTCCTTTACTACTTTAGGTGTCTCATTTCCTAATCTAATTCCCTCAGCATCACCCGACTTAATTTGACTACATTCCATTATCCTCGTTTTGCTTTTGTTGATGTCCATCTTATACCCTCCTTTCAAGACACTGTTCATTCCGTTCAACTGCTCTTCCAAGTCCTTTGCTGTCTCTGACAGAATTACAATGTCATCGGCGAACCTCAAAGTTTTTATTTCTTCTCCATGGATTTTAATACCTACTCTGAATTTTTCTTTTGTTTCCTTTACTGCTTGCTCAATATGCAGATTGAATAACATCGGGGACAGGCTACAACCCTGTCTCACTCCCTTCCCAACCACTGCTTCCCTTTCCTGTCCCTCGACTCTTATAACTGCCATCTTTTTTTTGTACAAATTGTAAATAGCCTTTCGCTCCCTGTATTTTACCCCTGCCACCTTTAGAATTTGAAAGAGAGTATTCCAGTCAACATTGTCAAAAGCTTTCTCTAAACAAGTGCACATGTATTGTTTCCACAAAAATGTTAAGTGTTATGTACTTTAAGATTTTGAAACTGCAGTTTTTTTATTGGTAAATAGATTAACAAACAAATTAAAGATAATACTCAAGAAAGTCAAATGTGAAGAAAAGCCTATGAAAAGCATCTTAAAGCTCTGAAACTAATTTATTAGCTAAAATTTTGTGAGGTATTACCAGTTCATTTGCACAATGGTCACCACTTAACTCACAGGAGAAATTGTGAGGGACAGAAATACAGACCATTGCTAAGGACAGGAAAATTTCATGAAAATGGTAATGAAAATGGTAATAATAATAATAATAATAATAATAATAATAATAATAATAATTTCCTGTGGAGGCCCGGGAAAAGAATAGGCCTCCGGTATGTTCTGCCAGTCGTAAAAGGCGACGAAAAGAACAAACCACTAATAGGGCTAACCCCCCTTTTAGTGTGATTACTTGGTTCAGGACAGAACCAAAGAAGCCTCGGACAAGCGCCGTCATGGTCGGGGATGACGCTTGAACCCTATGCCCGCCCACAATGGTAACGACACTGCTAGCCAACTGGAAAATGATTTAAATCCGAATAGAGGTGTTTTGCAGGATATGCTTCCTGCAACCACCCTAGAAGGAAAACAAAGACAGAGGATGAGATGGTCAGATGAAGTTAATCGACACCTCATGTTCTGTTATTACCAAGCAACAAACCTAGGAACCAACACAACTGGATACAGATCACAAGTATACACAACATTTATTACCAGATACCCGGAATTAAAATTTTTAACAGAACAACGACTAGCTGATCAGATCCGTGTAATAATCAAAAATAACAGGATACCCCAGTCAGAATTAGAAAACATCAAACAACAAGTACAACAAATACTGGAACAAAATAATGTGCAATCAGAAGAAGAAGAAAACACAGTAATGGACTCAAACATCCCAGAGCAAACAAACAAAGACCAACACGCATCAATTAAACAATCAGAGGAAAACGAAATCTTAAGACAGCCACCAGAACAAGCACAAATAGAACACGAAGAGACACACGTGTTAGATATAGAAGAGAAATTTCAGCTGACATATATAGAATACAAAGACACAAATACAGACATTAGACCATTCTTGCATAGACCGCCAAATAACCCACAAGTCGAAACAACAATAAAAACTATCAACACAATCATACACAACAAAATAAATGAAAACACAACTATGGAAGAGTTACAACTACTGGTTTATATAGGAGCACTCACTACACTAAATATACACACTAGGCAGAGATCAGAACAAACCAACACACAGAAGAAACCCACAAAACCAGCATGGCAACACAGGTTACAGATCAGAATAGAAAAACTGAGAAAAGACATCGGACAGCTAACACAATTTATAAGAAATGAAATATTAGACAAAAAACGAAAAAGGTTAGGTAAAATCTCACAACAAGAAGCAATAGAGCAATTAGATGAAAAAAAGCAGAAATTGCAAGCATTGGCCAAACGACTTAGAAGATACAAAAGAAGTGAAAATAGAAGGAAACAAAACCAAACATTCAACACAAACCAAAAGAGATTTTACCAAACAATAGATAACACACACATTAAAATAGACAATCCACCAAACATAACAGACATGGAACACTTCTGGAGCAGCATATGGTCAAACCCGGTACAACATAACAGGCATGCACGGTGTATACAAGCAGAAACAGACACATACAAGATGATACCACAAATGCCTGAAGTGATAATTTTGCAACATGAAGTCACCCGAGCAATTAATTCTACACACAATTGGAAAGCCCCTGGAAATGATAAAATGGCAAATTACTGGCTAAAGAAGTTCACCTCAACACATTCACATCTAACTAAGTTATTTAACAGTTACATTGCAGACCCATACACATTCCCTGATACACTTGCACATGGAATAACCTATCTGAAACCTAAAGATCAAGCAGACACAGCAAACCCAGCTAAATATCGCCCCATAACATGCCTACCAACAATATACAAAATATTGACTTCAGTCATCACACGGAAATTAATGACACATACAACACAGAACAAAATTATAAATGAAGAACAAAAAGGCTGCTGCAAAGGAGCACGAGGATGTAAAGAGCAACTGATAATTGATACAGAGGTGACATATCAAGCTAAAACTAAACAAAGGTCCCTACACTACGCATACATTGATTACCAAAAAGCCTTTGATAGTGTACCCCACTCATGGTTACTACAGATATTGGAAATATACAAAGTAGATCCTAAATTGATACAGTTTCTAAACACAGTAATGAAAAACTGGAAAACCACACTTAATATCCAAACAAATTCAGATAACATCACATCACAGCCAATACAGATTAAGCGTGGAATATACCAAGGAGACTCATTAAGTCCTTTCTGGTTCTGTCTTGCTCTGAACCCACTATCCAACATGCTAAATAATACAAATTATGGATACAATATTACTGGAACATACCCACACACAATCACACATTTGCTATACATGGATGATCTAAAACTACTGGCAGCAACAAATCAACAACTCAACCAATTACTAAAGATAACAGAAGTATTCAGCAATGATATAAATATGGCTTTTGGAACAGACAAATGTAAGAAAAATAGCATAGTCAAGGGCAAACACACTAAACAAGAAGATTACATATTGGATAACCACAGCGACGGCATAGAAGCGATGGAAAAAACAGATGCCTATAAATACCTAGGATACAGACAAAAAATAGGAATAGATCATACAAATATTAAAGAAGAACTAAAAGAAAAATATAGACAAAGACTAACAAAAATACTGAAAACAGAATTGACAGCAAGAAACAAGACAAAAGCTATAAATACTTATGCTATACCAGTATTGACCTACTCATTTGGAGTAGTGAAATGGAGTGACACAGACCTAGAAGCACTCAATACACTTACACGATCACAATGCCACAAATATAGAATACATCACATACATTCAGCAACAGAAAGATTCACATTAAGCAGAAAGGAAGGTGGAAGGTGATTTATAGATATAAAAAACCTACATTATGGACAGGTAGACAATTTAAGAAAATTCTTTCTAGAACAAGCAGAAACTAGCAAAATACACAAAGCAATCACTCATATAAATACATCAGCTACACCATTGCAATTTCATAACCACTTCTACAACCCTTTAGATCACATAACATCAACAGATACAAAGAAAGTAAATTGGAAAAAGAAAACACTACACGGCAAGCACCCGTATCATCTAACACAGCCACACATAGATCAAGACGCATCCAACACATGGCTAAGAAACGGCAATATATACAGTGAGACGGAAGGATTCATTATCGCAATACAGGATCAAACAATAAACACCAGATATTACAGCAAGCATATTATTAAAGATCCCAATACCACAACAGATAAATGCAGACTTTGCAAACAACAAATAGAAACAGTAGATCACATCACAAGCGGATGTACAATACTAGCAAATACAGAATACCCCAGAAGACATGACAATGTAGCAAAAATAATACATCAACAACTTGCCATAAAACATAAACTAATAAAACAACACGTTCCCACATACAAGTACACACCACAAAATGTACTGGAGAATGATGAATACAAATTATACTGGAACAGAACGATTATAACAGATAAAACAACACCACATAACAAGCCTGACATCATACTCACCAATAAAAAAAAGAAATTAACACAACTAATTGAAATATCCATACCCAACACAACAAATATACAGAAGAAAACAGGAGAAAAAATTGAAAAATACATCCAACTGGCTGAGGAAGTCAAGGACATGTGGCATCAGGATAAAGTCGACATTATCCCAATTATACTATCAACTACAGGAGTCATACCTCACAATATCCACCAGTACATCAATGCAATACAGCTACATCCAAACATATATATACAACTACAAAAATCTGTAATTATTGATACATGTTCAATTACCCGAAAGTTCCTAAATGCAATATAACATATACCATACAGTTACAAGGAAGTCACGCTTGACCGAGGTCCGCGTCACGTTCCATTTTTAACCAGACTTAAGTCTGAGAAAAAAAAAGTCAATAATAATAATAATACAAAATGATTAGTTTTTAGAAAACAACACGAAATCAGCGATTTTTTAAAAAAAATATTGCAACATTTTAAATTTTCCCTTACAAAAACTGTTATAAACATGAGGACAGCAGTTTACTAATTGCATAACTGGTTGTCACTGAATGTTGAAACTGGATTTTGTCTTCATTTTTCCTCCCAGCTGTAGTTCATATATAACTGTAACATGATAGTTCATTTTTCGTGTAATGAACTACAATGTGATGTCAAAAGAAAATACCTTCTGCAAACTCCATTCCAGTGACAGTTTTAATCAGCAATGTCACACTTTCTGACACTTTTGCACAACAAATTGTACAAAAAAGATACATTTTGAAGAAACCTTCAATGTGGTGCATCAATTAAATTACTTATTTCCCTAATACACAAGAATAAATACAAATACCACCAAATACAGCACTTCAGTTCTGCAAACATGTGTCTCCTTGGTTCACTTCTATGAGCCAATCACAACACAAGATATGTGATGACAAACAAACATCAGAGTTGTCCCGACAAACGTAAGAATTTGAATCAAGCTGCATGAGTAGTGTAGCTGACATTTGAAATCACATTCATTGGTTCTGCCAGTTCACAAGAGCTTATCACTTTTAACACAGCTCAGACGATGGTCTACACAAGCTGTATTCATGAAGTAGTAAAAGTAATACTGAGTAAATTCTCAAATAAGCATTCTCAGTGTTCTATTTTACCCCCCCCCCCCCCCCCCCCCCACACACACACACACACACACACAATGTTTGCATGACTTTTCTGTCCTATGATACAATTTGCTGATAGAAACAAACTGAGAAAGTACCATGTGGAGTTACATGTTTATGAAACTCAAGTGGCATATTTGGTGTTTTTCATATTTATATCTGTGTACTACAAAATAGGCACTTAAATTGATGTATCATATTAATCTCTCCCAACTGCCTTGTTTTTAGCATGATTTGTTTTGCAAAATTATCGGGGAAGCTACAGTTTCTGAATAAAACTATTACCTCTACTCCAAATTGAAAAGATTCCTTCATTACTGGGGGTAAAGGTCTGTTTGATGATGAAACCAGGAAACTGCCGAAAAACATGATGGAACACACACTTCAGGTAACAACTTTTATGCAGGTTTGTGTTCACAGCCTTAGGTTCTTGTCTCAACCATGAGATTATAATGATCTTCTTCTTCATCTTCCGGTCCTTAACATTCTATGTAGTCAGATTTGTCATATGTGTTGAAGCAATGTCAGTGGTAAGTGGAGGCTACAAATCTTTCAAGATGCCACCACTACTTCCACAACAGACTGCCTGCAGCTTGAATAAATTTATGTTAGAAGGTTATGTAACTGTTTGTGTAGCGTGTATCTGACGTGGTATGCATACCAGTCCAGTATTTACCTAGCCAGATGCAGGAAACTGTCAAAACACCACATCCAAGCTGGCCGCTCATTAGCCCTCATCGTTAGGGGGCAGACTCACCTCCTTATATCCCAGAAATCGCACTTTAACATGTTCGGCTCATGGGATGATAATGACTAATTCTGTTATTGCCAACATGGTAAAAAGCATACAGGGAATGACAGGCGCCATGCATCCAGATTTTCTAAACAGATAAAAATTCCTTCACAATTTAGTAGAAAAGCAACTTTGCACAACAGCAGGAAATGTGGAAGTTGTGAAATATCTCATATTACGCTAAAGACAAATATATGAATGCATGTTCTTGAGCAGCATGTTCAATAACTCATATGCAATGCAAATATTTCGGACCTTGTATCTGCAAACAGGCCACAACTTGTCAACAATGTTAGTGAACATAGCAATGATCATTAAGTCAATAAATTGATTAAGAAAACTCGAAGAGTTTTTATGCTGGAAACAGCAAATAAGCAGTTTTTAGCATTCAACTTGGACAATTACTGGAATTCATTTAGTTCCACTGTCAAACATACAGGAATCATGGGCAACATTTAAACAGATTATAAATCACATGCTGGAGAATTAAGGGCCACGTAAATGGATTAACGATGGAAAAGGGCCACCAGTTGTTTAATAACAACATTCAGAATATGCTGAGGAAACAAAGACTGTTGCACTCTTGGTCCAAAAAAGAACGCATAAATTTTGACAGAAAAAAGTTAGTAGAAATTCGTGCATCTGTAAGAGATTGAAGCAGGAAGCATGCAACAACTTTCACCATCATATGTTAGTGACAGATCTTGCTCAGTACCAGAGAAAGTTCTGGTCCCACGTAAAATCGCTGATCAATGATGGTAAAGAGCTTGTTAAGCATACAGGGAATGACAGGCGCCATGAACGCAGATTTTCTAAACAGATAAAAATTCCTTCACAATTTAGTAGAAAAGCACTTTGCACAACAGCAGGAAATGTGGAAGTTGTGAAATATCTCACATTACGCTAAAGACAAATATATGAAGGGAACTTCATAGCAAACATAAACATAGCCAAAGCCTTGCACACAAACAAAAATTACACGAAGCGAAATGTAGTGTGAGAAGGGCTATGCGAGAGATGTTCAATGAATTCAAAAGTAAAGTTCTACGCACAGACTAGGCAGAAAATCCTAAGAAATTTTGGTCTTATGTCAAAGAGGTAGGTGGATCAAGACAAAATGTCCAGACACTCTGTAATGAAACAGAGGATGACAGACCAAAGGCCGAAATACTAAATGTCTTTTTCCAAAGCTGTTTCACAGAGGAAGACTGCACTGTAGTTCCTTCTCTAGATTGTCGCACAGATGACAAAATGGTAGATATCGAAACAGATCACAGAGGGATGGAAAAACAATTAAAATTGCTCAAAAGAGGAAAGGCCACTGGATCTGATGGGATACCAGTTCGATTTTACACCGAGTACGCGAAGGAACTTGCCCCCCTTCTTGCAGCGGTGTATCGTAGGTCTCTAGAAGAGCGTAGCATTACGAAAGATTGGGAAAGGGCACAGGTCACCCCCGTTTTCAAGAAGGGGCGTCGAACACATGGCCATAGACATGGATTCCCAGATAGATGCCGTGTTTCTTGACTTCCGCAAGGTGTTTGATACAGTTCCCCACAGTTGTTTAATGAACAAAGTAAGAGCATATGGACTATCAGACCAATTGTGTGATTGGATTGAAGAGTTCCTAGATAACACAACCTGATAGTCCATATGCTCTACTTTGTTCATTAAACAACTGTGGGGAACTGTATCAAACACCTTGCGGAAGTCAAGAAACACGGCATCAATCTGGGAATCCATGTCTATGGCCCTCGTGAGTCTCATGGACGAATAGTGCAAGTTGGGTATCACACGATCGTCTTTTTCGAAACCCTTGCTGATTCCTACAGAGTAGATTTCTAGTCTCCAGAAAAGTTATTATAGTCAAATATAATGCATGTTCCAAAATTCTACAACTGATGGACGTTAGAGGTATAGGTCTATAGTTCTGCACATCTGTTCGACGCCCCTTCTTGAAAACGGGGGTGACCTGTGCCCTTTCCCAATCTTTCATAATGCTACGCTCTTCTAGAGACCTACGATACACCGCTCCAAGAAGGGGTGTGTGTGTGTGTTTTTATATATATATATATATATATATATATATATATATATATATATATATATATATATATATATATAGAGACACACACACACACACACACACACACACACACACACACACACACACACACACACACACACACACACACCCCTTCTTGGAGCGGTGTATCGTAGGTCTCTAGAAGAGCGTAGCATTATGGAAGATTGGGAAAGGGCACAGGTCACCCCCGTTTTAACCTTGTGGATAACATCGGAAGTTCACTGAGGCTTTTTGCAGATGACACTGTAGTGTGTGTGTGTATATATATATATATATATATATATATATATATATATATATATATGACCTTGTGGATAACATCGGAAGTTCACTGAGGCTTTTTGCAGATGACACTGTAGTATATCGAGAGGTTTTAACAATGGATAATTGTACTGAAATGCAGGAGGATCTGCAACGAATTGACATATCGTGCAGGGAATGGCAATTGAATCTCAATGTAGACAAGTGTAATGTGCTGCGAATACATAGAAAAAAGATCCTTTATCATTTAGCTACACTACATCAGGTCAGCAACTGGAAGCAGTTAATTTCATAAATTATATGGGAGTAAGCATTAGGAGTGATCTAAAATGGAATGACCATATAAAATTAATCGTCGGTATAGCACATGCCAGACTGAGATTCACTGGACAAATCCTAAGGAAATGCCCTCCGAAAACAAAGGAAGTAGGTTACAGTACACTTGTTCGCCCACTGCTTGAATACTGCTCACCGGTGTGGGACACGTACCAGATAGGGTTGACAGAAGAGAGACAGAAGATCCAACGGAGAGCAGCGCACTTCATTACAGGATCATTTAGTAATCGCGAAAGCGTTACAGAGATGATAGATAAACTCCAGTGGAAGACTCTGAAAGAGAGGCGCTCAGTAGCTCGGTATGGGCTTTTGTTGAAGTTTCAAGAACATACCTTCACCGAGGAGTCTAGCAGTATATTGCTCCCTCCTATGTATATCTCACGAAGAAACCATGAGGATAAAATCAGAGAGATTAGAGCCCACAAAGAGGCATACCGACAATCTTTTCATTCCACAAACAATACGAGACTGGAATAGAATGGAGGACCGATAGAGGTACTCAAGGTACCCTCCACCACACACCATCAGGTGGCTTGCAGAGTATAGATGTAAATCAAAGGCTTTCCAATTTCAAACTGACCAGAATGGTATGGCAGTGGAAGACAGCAAAAAGAAAGCTGAAGTTTTAAATTCTGCATTTCAATGATCATTCACACAGGAGGCTCATACAGACACACCACTATTTGATTGTTGCACTGATTTCTCTGTTGTTGTTGTTGTTGTTGTGGTCTTCAGTTCAGAGACTGGTTTGATGCAGCTCTCCATTCTACTCTATCCTGTGCAAGCTTCTTCAACCTACATCCTGCTGAATCTTTTTAGTGTATTCATCTCTTGGTCTCCCTCTACAATTTTTACTCTCCAAGCTGCCCTCCAATACTAAATTGGTGATCCCTTGATGCCTTAGAATATGTCCTACCAAGCGATCCCTTCTTCTAGTCAAGTTGGGCCACAAATTTCTCTTCTCCGCAATTCTGTTCAATACCTCGTCATTAGTTATGTGATCTACCCATCTAATCTTCAGCATTCTTCTGTAGCACCACATTTCGAAACTTTCTAATTCACTTCCTGTCTAAAATATTTATCAACCACGTTTCACTTCCACACATGGCTACACTCCATACAAATACTTTGAGAAATGATTTCCTGATACTTAAATCTATACTCAATGTTAACAAATTTCTCTTTTTCAAAAACACTTTCCTTGCCATTGCCAGTCTACATTTTATATCTTCTCTACTCTGACCATCATCAGTTATTTTGCTCCCCAAATACCAAAACTCCTTTACTCCTTTAAGCATCTCATTTCCTAATGTAATTCCCTCAGCATCACCCGATTTAATCTGACTACACTCCATTATCCTCGTTTTGCTTTTGTCGACGTTCATCTTATATCCTTTCAAGACACTGTTCATTCCATTCAGCTGCTCTTCCAGGTCCTTTGCTGTCTCTGACAGAATTACAATGTCATCGGCGAACCTCAAAGTTTTTATTTCTTCTCCAATGATTTTTAATTCCTACTCCAAATTTTTCTTTTGTTTCCTTTACTGCTTGCTCAATATACAGACTGAATAGTATCAGGGATTGGCTACAACCTACAACCCTGTCTCACTCCATTCCATGCATTTTAATTCCTACTCCAAATTTTTCTTTTGTTTCCTTTACTGCTAGCTCAATATACAGACTGAATAGCATCAGGGATTGGCTACAACCTACAACCCTGTCTCACTCCATTCCAAACCACTGCTTCCCTTTCATACGACTCTTATAACTGCCATCTGGTTTCTGTACAAATTGTAAATAGCCTTTTGCTCCCTGTATTTTACCCCTGCCACCTTCAGAATTTGAAAGAGAGTATTCCAATCAACATTGTCAAAAGCTTTCTCTACATCTACAAATGCCAGAAACGTAGGTTTACGTTTCCTTAATCTCTCTCAGATAAGTCGTAGGGTCAGTATTGCCTCACGTGTTCCAACATTTCTACGGAATCCAAACTGATCTTACCCAAGGTCGGCTTCTACCAGTTTTTCCATTCATCTGTAAAGAATTCATGTTAGTATTTTGCAGTTGTGGCTTATTAAACTGATAGTTCGGTAATTTTCACATCTATCAACAACTGCTTTCTTAGGGATTGGAATTATTATATTCTTCTTGAAGTCTGACAGTATTTCGCCTGTCTCATACATATTGCTCACCAGATGGTAAAGTTTTGTCAGGACTGGCTCTCCCAAGGCTATCATTAGTTCTAATGGAATGTTGTGTACTCCCGGGGCCTTGTTTCCACTCAGATCTTTCAGTGCTCTGTCAAACTCTTCACGCAGTATCATATCTCCCATTTCATCATCATCTACATCCTCTTCCATTTCCATAATATTGTCCTTAAGAACACAAGACCCTCTATATACTCCTTCCACCTTTCTGCTTTCCCTTCTTTGCTTAGAACTCGGTTTCCATCTGAGCTCTTTATATTCATGCAAGTCGTTCTCTTTTCTCCAAAGGTCTCTTTAATTTTCCTGTAGGCAGTATCTATCTTACCCCTAGTGATTACGCCTCTACATCCTTACATTTGTCCTCTAGCCATCCCTTCTTAGCCATTTTGCACTTCCTGTCGATATCATTTTTGAGACGTTTGTATTCCTTTTTGCCTGTTTCATTTACTGCATTTTTGTATTTTCTCCTTTCATCAATTAAAATAAATATCTCTTCTGTTACCCAAGGATTTCTATTAGGCCTCGTCTTTTTACCTACTTGATCCTCTGCTGCCTTCACTATTTCATCTCTCAAAGCCACCCATTCTTCTACTACTGTATTTCTTTCCTCCATTCTTGTCAATCAGTCCCTAATGCTCTCCCTGAAACTCTCTACAACCTCTGGTTCTGTTAGTTTATCTAGGTCCCATCTTGTTAAATTCCAACCTTTTTGCAGTTTCTTCAGTTTTAAACTACAGTTCATAACCAATAGATTGTGGTCAGAGCCTCTGGAAACCTTCCAGTATCTACAGGCTTCTTCCATGTATACAACCTTATTTTATGATTCTTAAACCAAGTGTTAGCTATGATTTAGTTATGCTCTGTGCAAAGTTCTACCAGGCGGCTTCCTCTTTCATTTCTTAGCCCAAATCCATATTCACCCACTACATTTCCATCTCTTCCTTTTCCTACTATCGAATTCCTGTCACCCATGACTATTAAATTTTCATCTCCCTTCACTATCTGAATAATTTCTTTTATCTCATCATACACTTCATCCATCTCTTTGTCATCTGCAGAGCTAGTTGGCATATAAACTTTTACTACTGTGGTAGGTGTGGGCTTCGTATCTATCTTGGCCACAATAATGCGTTCACTATGCTGTTCGTAGCAGCTTACCTGCATCCCTATTTCTTTATTCATTATTAAACCTACTCCTGCATTACCCCGATTTGATTTTGTATTTATTACCCTGTATTCACCTGACCAGAAGTCCTGTTCCTCCTGCCACCGAACTTCACTAATTCCCACTATATCTAACTTTAACCTATCCATTTCCCTTTTTAAATATTCTAACCTACGTGCCCAATTAAGGGATCTGACATTCCTGGCTTCGACCCGTAGAACGCCAGTTTTCTTTCTCCTCATAATGACGTCCTCCTGCGTAGTCCCCGCCCGGAGATCCGAATGGGGGAATATTTTACTTCCGGAATATTTTACACAAGAGGATGCCATCAATATTTAACCATACAGTAAAGCTGCATGCCCTCGGGAAAAATTACGGCTGTAGTTTCCCCTTGCTTTAAGTCGTTCACAGTACCAGCACAGCAAGGCCGTTTTGGTCAGTGTTACAAGCCCAGATCAGTCAATTATCCAGATTGTTGCCTCTGCAACTACTGAAAAGGCTGCTGCCCCTCTTCAGGAACCACACGTTTGTCTGGCCTCACAACAGATATCCCCCCCCCCCCCCCCCAATTGTGGTTGCACCTACGGTATGGCTATCTGTATCGCTGAAGCATGCAAGCCTCCACACCAACGGCAAGATCCATGGTTCATGGGGGGCAGATTTTTCTATGAAGGACATAAAAAGAGGCATCCCTGGTACTGAGAAGCAACTGAAAGAGTTTAAAACAAATTAGTCATCAGTTCCAGATGGAATCACAATTCAGTTTCAACAGAATATTCATAAGCATTAGCCTCCTACCTAGCTTACACTTATCATGAATCTCTTATCCAGCACAAAGTCACAAGTGGCTGGGCTAAAGCGTAGGAGCCTTATTTAAGATGGTTAAAGGAACAGACTCGCAAAATTATTGCTTTGCTCCAGCATTCTTGGGAATATTTTAAATTCAGGTATAATCAGTTTCCTTGATATAGAAAATCTTCTGGACACAAATTAGCATGGACTTAGAATGTAAGACTGTTGCACTCTTGGTCCAAAAAAGAACGCATAAATTTTGACAGAAAAAAGTTTGTAGACATTTGTGCATTTGTAGGAGAGTAATGCAGGAAGCATACAACAACTTTCACCATCGTATGTTAGCGACAGATCTTGCTCAGCACCAGAGAAAGTTCTGGTCCCATGTAAAATTGCTGATCAAAGGCATTCCAATTTCAAACTGACCAGAATGGTATGGCAGTGGAAAACAGCAAAAAGAAAGGTGAAGTTTTTAATTCTGCATTTCAATGATCATGCAAAACTTGATTTGCCCTTTTCTTGCACAATATCCTGTGAAACACGGGTGGAGAGCAGCAAGTGGATTACAGTTTCCTACATTTTCAGAAAGCATTTGATGCAGTGCCCCACTGCAGACCAGTAATGATGGCCCATGCATAAGGAATAGGTTCTTGTATACATTAATGGCTTGAAGATCTCTTAAGTCAAGTATGTGCTCCTGGAAAGTGAATGTTTGTCAGAGCAAATGCATTACCCGGAGTGGCATGGAAGTGTGATCATACCACTGCTGTTCTCTATATGCATAAACAATGTGAGGGATGGGGTGAGTGTTTGATGATGACACTGTAGTGGGTGACGAAGTGTCATCAGTGAGGGACTGTATGAGGATACAGGCTAATATAGACAGAATTTTTAACTGGTATGGTGAATGGAAGCTACTCTAAATGTAGAAAAATGTATGTTAAGGTAGATGAGTAGGAGAAACAATCCTATAAGGTTCAAATACAGTATTAGTGGTGTGCTGCTCAGAGCTACTACCAATTTCCTTAGCAAATTTAGTTTATGTCAGAATAGGAAAGTGAAATTGGCTGGTTTGATAGCAGAAATTTTAAAGGCGCTCACAAGAGTATTCCTGTAATCACTACTGTGAGTGCAGCACTCCTTTTTTAGGGTACTCGCAGAATTCGGGCTATCAGTATTAAGAGAAGTAACCACAATTGAAAATTTTGAATCTCAAACAGGTGAAAATCAAAATGAAGTTAAAATAAACTTATTGTCTTGAGTAATACTAATCTGCCACACAGGCTGTTGTAGCTTTGATTATAACATTCTTTTATTTTGTCTTTTTCACAGTTTTAGCTGCGTAGTCAGTTTAAAATGTATGGTATAACCTGTCAAACAGATTTATTTGGGTTAGAGTAAAAAATTACAGTGGTCAGACATTGTTAAAATGCAATCAGATGGCTGGACTTGAAAATAAACAACATGACGCCTAGTATTTCTTCTAGCTGTGACACAATGTACTACTTGCAGACAGAATTATTATTAGATAATTTCATGAGAGAAATGCAAAGGTTGAAGTTAATATAGTGCGTGGCAGCTAAAATAGGATTTCTGGTCAGCTCAGTACAGAGTTATCAACAAACAATCAAATACGTGTAATGCCGGATTAATACGAAAATAGGAAAGTGGGCAATTTTACTATAAACACCACAATGGACGCCTTATAGTGGCCACAATACATACAAACTCAACACCCGTAACAATAGTACAAATTTATTTGCCTACTAGAGTTGCATGTGATGTACAGATAGAAAGAAAGGATAATGAGATAAAATTAATTATGCAGGTAGTTAAGAGAGAGGAAAATTTAATATGTGATTAGGCGCTGGAATTAATTATGGGAAAAGGAGGAGAATGAAAATTAGAACAACATAGATAGGAGGAAAGAATTGAAACAGCAAGCCAACTGGCAGAATTTTGCCCAGAGTGAAACATAATAATGGCTAACACTTCTTTTTAAGATTCACAAGAGAAGGTTGTATACGTGGAAAAGACCTGAAGATTCTGGTACCGGTAGGTTTCAGATCGATTGTAAAATGGATATTTACATATTTGGGAACCATACATTTTGGAAGTAGATTTGGATTCTAATTTATCAGTAATAACTTCTTCAGAACTTTTCATCACAAAATTTCTTGGTCACTCTGCTTACCCTGGGTATCGCTGTGCTATCTGCTCCAGCCATGTCCAGCTCTGTGGTGTTTTTATCAATCCAAATGGACCATGGATATATGACAATCCTCTCTGAAGCACCGTTTCCACACACATACAAAATGGGTACAGCGTTTCATTGTTATCTGTTACAGATTTCCCACCGTTTCTCAGTAAACAGCTCGCAAAACCTATAAAAACGTAGAAACAAATTAGGTTGTGATATAAGTTCGTAAGCTTCCATGGACTGTACTTTTGAGTAAAATAATTTTAGATATCTGGCCGCGTCGCTAGTTGACTGCCGTGAAGAGAACCGCTGCAAGTCCGTCGAAACGTCGGCAGTTTAGTTGCTTTAGTGTTTCGTAATGACGCGGTCAAATGCCCAAAATTATTTTCCTCGCAGTTAAATCGTGGCTCCCTTGTGTTTTGGTTACATCTCTTATAAGCTACAAGACCAGTAATTAGCTTGATAAATAATCTCACATCATCCAACAATCACGTAAAAATTTGGGATTTTCATTTTGAATTATGATTATTGTTGCACCTGTCAACAAAATTAATTCAAATGGGAAAAGCTTGACGAAAGTGTATAAAAATTTGTAAAGTTTATGTGTAGAAGTAATTCTATATCGTTCATGCTTTAAATGTACACCCACTTTTCAATTCTTTCAGAAGAGGATCGTTGATAGACATTTAGGAAAAACAAGGGGCCAGGATCGCTCATTTATGCCTCCCTTTAAACACGGTAACAACTTTAACCGCCATAGACAGTTTACAAAACAGTGTAGCAGACGACTACGAAACGCCAATTAACAGTGCTGCCACTGGTGTTTGATTTAAAAAGCTTGTTCCGAATCGGGACATCACTCGAGCAGCAGAGAAGGAAGGAACAATTAGCACCAAATTAGTACCAACAAAAAACAAAGATAATACTGTATTTTAGTCAGCAACTAGGCGTAAATCCATGGATAACGCGTGAAAAGATGAGTAAAAATTACAGTGTGGTAGTACAACAAAACCTATTTCAGCGCTTAGCCTATTAATTATCTGATGACGTGATAAGATGATTGCATAATTCGTTCTTATCTGTTGCAAACGATAAAAACAGAGAATGAGTTGCTGTTGTAGTACAGAAGAAAGCCTTACAATGGCAAGTGACATACCGAAGGTAGAAAGCTTAATAAATGAAGCCGAGAAAGCTTTTACAGAAAAATTCAAAAGTAAGCCAGACGTGGTGGTATTTGCACCTGGAAGAGTGAACTTAATAGGCGAACACACCGATTATAACGATGGTTTCGTTTTGCCTATGGTGAGTGTTACAGTTTACCAAATCCTCACGTCATCAAACGTTAATAGCAATTTCTTTGAAATAATGAGCCAAAGACGTAGCGTGTTTAAGCGCGAACATTGAAAAATTGTGTGTTGTACTTTCGACTGGAATACGAAGGAAAAAAAGGGTTACATCTGCTGTTTATTGGAGATTATAAGTATGTGACTAGCTTGGCACTGTTGGATAATTGTATTGTGTGTACAGACTTGAAATTAATAAAATGTGTTAGTGACAAAGTCGCTGCTACTACCGTTATGATCTGATAATTACAGAGTCATAAAAAGGAGAAAGTGTTACAGGGGAGAGATTTTATTTGCCACTGTGTATTGGTTAGTACCACGCAAAGTTTTTTCCTAATGAACTGACATAAATTTCAAGCAAATGGAGAAACCAGGTTGAAGCTCAGCCCAGCCCACTAATTTCAGCTACTATAAACATGAGTGCTAGTGCGATAATTTCCACTAAGTCATCAGAAACAAAAGATCATCTTATTTTAATTGTGTTTCCAATACAGTACTGAAGATTTGTTCCCATATAATTAGTCCAGTCTTATCTGAAATATGTAATACATAACTAACTCGAGGCATTTTCCAGACAGACAAGTACGTCATTTTCAAACCCTATTTTTGAAAGGTGATAGGCGAGATGTCTGTAACTGCCGACCAGCTGCGCTGTTGACAGCATTTTTCGAAATTTTTGAAAAGGTTGTGTGTCCTAGACTAGTATCTCACTTAGCAACTGTAACATCGCCAGGTAATCATAGTTTGGCTTTCAGAAGAGTTGTTCAACTGGGAACACCGTTCACATGTTATACAAGCGTTAAATAATAAAATAGCGTCGTTTGGTACATTTTTCAACCTATCTAAAGCAAATGACTGTGTGTAAGTGTTCTCCTAGATAAATTGAAGTCTTGTGAGATTTGTGATATAGTCAACAATTAGATTATATTCAGTTTTCGTTCCATAGGCTCAGAAAAAGAAATGATTCACGTGGGTGTGGAACATGTCAGAAAGTATGACATTAAACATTTGAATGTAATACTTACTACCCTGATCATTTCTCAGGAGATTGTCAAAATAGGTGAATACAATGCAGAAAACTGGAACTGCTAATATTTACAGGGTTAACACGCTGTCAGAATAAACTTTGTTATGCACTATTAATAAATTTATCATATGCAAAATACATCTTGACTGTTATGACCAAGTGCTGTCAAAACTGAAATCTAACAGATGTTTTTACTGAAGCTGGCTTGACAGTCTCTGTTAAGAAATTCATCTATGGACTAGATGGAGTTGCCTATCAAAAAGTTTTTCAAATTCTGTTTAAACCGTGCCTTATCTGAAACCAAGTTTTTAGAGATTGCTGGCAATTTATTGAAAATGTCTATTCCTGAATATTGGACCAAGGTAAGTGGATTTAGTTATTTATGTAGACTGTTCTTATCCCTCGTATTGATACTATGTATTGAGCTATTGGTTGGAAATAGAGATGTATTACGTGCAACAAATTTCTTTAAGGAATAAATACACAGAGAAGCAGTGGTTAGAATACAAAGCTCCATGAACAGGTTTCTACATGATGTTCTTGAATTTACACCACAAATGATTCTTATCACACTCTTTTGCACCCCAAAAACTTTTGCTCGATTAGATAAATGACCACATGTGACGTAATAGAATGAAAGGAAGGAAAGTATGCAAGTTTTTTTATATTTATATCTCCTACATCCGACATCATTCTCACTGCAAATGCAGATTTCTTCAGACACTTAAGCAATTCTGTGGTATGCCCTTCCCAACTGAAATTATTATTGAGTTGTAATCCCAGAAATTTAACTCTGTCAACCTCTTCGATCTGTGTGTCTTCAAATGTTGTACACATGCCGGAAGGTGAATAAAATTCTTGATTCTTGAAATCTCTTACAGGTTCTGAACTGCATCTAGTGGGCCTTCTCAAAGTTTAATGACAGTGAATTAGCCTGAAACCACTTATTAATGTCAGTGAAAATTTGATTAACAGTTATTTCTAAATCTGTACTTGACTTGCTACTTATTGCAATGTTTGTATCATATGGGGGGGGGGGGGGGGGGGGGAGAAACCAACCTTAGCATCTGGCAATGTAACAGACGAGAGGTCATTAATGTACACAAGAAAAAGCAATTTGACCCAAGAAGGAACCTTGAGGAACACCACATGTAATTAATTCCCAGTCAGATGAAGACTGGACTTCGTACTGCACAAGTATATTGCAGCGACACCCTTTGTTTCCTGTTGGATAGATAAGACTCCATTTTGCAGCATTCCAGGTGACATGATAATTTACGGTTCATACAGTCAAAAAGGCTTTTGGCAAGTCACATAAAATGCCAGTAGCCTCTAATTTATTATCTAATGAAATAAGTACATTCTCACTGTAAGTGTAAATAGCTTTCACTATATTAGAACCCTTAAGAAATCCAAACTATGACTTGGACAGTATATTATTTGCAATCAGATGCTTAATGAGAGGCTTGAACACAACATTTTGAGATATTTTTGAGAAAGCCGGCAAAAGTGTAATTGGTCGATAGTTTGATGGTATCTCTTTTTTCCCCCTTTTTGTAAAGAGGTTCAACTTCAGCATATTTTAGCCAGTCTGGAAATGTTCTGCTGATAAGAGATTTATTACATAAATAATTTAAGATAGAACTCAACTCGCTTGGGCACTCTTTGATTAACTTCATTCATGTTATACCCACTGGAATACTTAGATTTTATGGATTTTATGATGGATGCTACTTCTTTGGGAGACATGAGTGTCACTTACATTTTACTGAAATGGTCTCAGACACTCCATTGCACTGTTCACCGAACCCGATAACCCGAAGCTGTCAGTAACAGAAATGAAGTACTTGTTTAAGAGGTTAGCAACACTACATGTACTTGTTACCAAAGACTCATTTATTTTTAGAGCTATCCGTTCCTCTTGCTTTTTGGCCCCACCTGTCTCTGTCTTCACTATATTCCAAACAGCTTTTATTTTGTTGTCTGATGTAATTATCTTTTCCTCGTAATAAAGCTGCTTCGATTTCTGGATTACTTGCTTCAATGTTTTGCTGTATTCTTTGTAATGCATTACAATTCTAACATCAGAGCTGTTCCTAGATTGTAGATATAGTCGCCTTTTTGTCCCACATGATTTCTTTATTCCTTGTGTATGGCATGGTTTGTTTTTTGACTTCTGTGTGATTTGAATTACCTTTTGGGGAAAACAATTTTCAAAAGCGGAGGTAAATTTATTAATGAATGCTTTGTATTTTACATTTGAGTCAGAAGTATTGTAAACATCTATCCAGTTCATGTCTTTGAGCAATTTCCTGAATTTCTCAATTTTTGACCTATTTATTACCCTCTTGTACTCAGATTTAACAGATTTTTTATCCTGACAAGTTGCA
The DNA here is from genome assembly GCF_023864345.2 of Schistocerca serialis cubense. Classification (NCBI taxonomy): domain Eukaryota; kingdom Metazoa; phylum Arthropoda; class Insecta; order Orthoptera; family Acrididae; genus Schistocerca; species Schistocerca serialis. The sequence goes on from NC_064639.1 coordinate 797,575,682, forward strand.
ACATTTAACACAAGATGCTGCATGTCATGATCAGATAGCCCATTTACTATTGGTTTTGTGATATGACTTCTTTCCCTATATTTGACTACAAAGATATTATCAATAGCAGTCTCAGAGCATTTACATATCCTAGTAGCAAAGTTCACAGTACGAACTAAATTGAATGATAGTTTTACTGACTGCAATAATTGTTCACTGACAGAGCTTTTCAATAAAACCACCTTAAAATCACCAGCAACCACTATATCCTTGTTTTTTACCATGAGATGGGACAGCAGAGCTTCCAGATTTTTAATGAAGATGTTAAAATTTCCTGAAGGTGATCTGTGTATACCTGCACTTATAAAGGACTTATTATGAAATACTACTTCTGTTGCACAAACTTCTAAGTGCTGCTCTGAGCAAAATTTATTAATATAAATTTTGCTCAGAGAATAAATTTATTAACGTAAATTTATTAATGCTATATCCAAGCAAAAGAATGTGGAAAGTTTTACTTAGTAATTCAACCAATATAGCAAAAAAATGGTTCAAATGGCTCTGAGCACTATGGGACTTAACATCTGAGGTCATCAGTCCCCTAGAACTTAGAACTACTTAAACCTAACTAACCTAAGGACATCACACACATCCATGCCCGAGGCAGGATTCGAACCTGCGACCATAGCAGTTGCGCGGTTCCGGAAGGAAGTGCCTAGAACCACTCGGCCACCGCGGCTGGCCAACCAATATAGCACAGGGATGTAATTTCGACTAGGTAGAAATCACGTATAGAGTTCCTTAAGGCTCAGTCTTAAGTCTACCACACCACTGTTCCTCGTACATGAAATGATCTAACTAATATACAACAAGCAGAATTAGTTCTTTTTGCAGATTACACTAGTATATTGTAATCAATCCAAGCAGGCATAAAGAAACAGAAAAAAATCCTAAACAATGCTCTTAAAAGTATCACTGATCGGTTTTCTCCAAATGGTCTCACCCTCAATTTTAAAAAGACATAACATATTCAGTTTTGCACATCTAGGGGTATTACACCAGTGATAAGTGTAATACATGGTGACAAAATAATAAATAGCGTGAAAAGTTCAAAATTCTTAAGTGTTCATATTGATGAGAATTTATGCTTGAAAAGGTACATTATAGAACTCCTAAAACAACTTAGTTCAGCCACATTTGCACTTATTATTGCAAATTTTGGGGAGAGACAAATCAGTAAGTTGACTTATTATGCATTTTTTCATTCAATAATGTCATATAGAATAATGTTCTGGTGTAGCTCATCTGTAAGAAAGGAGGACCTCATTGCTTAGAAACATGCTATATTACGATGTATCATGCAAAATGATTTGTGGATGAATCTAACTACCTGACATTGATTCCTTCTATTTCTGATGCCTCTGACTTCTTTCATAAACTCAAAACTATCCATGGAATATGATTCATGTAGCCTATAATGGAGAAACTTCAACACACAAAAATTGATGATTGGCTCCCTGCAAATGGACTTACCACTGAACTTCCATGATATATACAAACTGTACATGTGCAGCAGTCACCACATCATTAGAAATAAGATTTGGTACATAGAACATCTGCAACTGAGATGCATGATTATTAATTCAGAGATCTGCTTGAGTTGTACTACTGAGGTGGATCTCTCTAAATTAATTATCATTAGAAATAAGATGTGAGGGCACATCAATAAATGAAACAGAATATTCTAAATTGTGTGTTTATATGCATAAGAACCTGTAGTGGAAAGCTCATGTTACAGATCTTAAACTTGTAAGCCCTGTAACTTTTCTGTAATGGATATATCAGATTTTGGAGATGAAAATGTGGAAAAGTTTACTTACTTTTTCTATTCTCACTCACTAATATGATGTAGGAAACAAGATATTTAAAGTAGTAAATGAGTTCTGCTGTGTGAGCAGCAATATAACTGATGCTGGCCGAAGTGGAGAGGATGTAAAATGTAGGCTGGCAATGGCAAGAAAAGCATTTCTGAAGAAGAGATGTTTGTTAACGTTTATATATTTAAGTGTTATGGTAGGAAGTCTTTTTTTTTTTAAGTATTTGTATGCAGTGTAGCACTGTATGGAAGTGAAATGTGGATGATAAATGGTTCAGACAAGAAGAGAATAGATGCTTTTGAAATTTTGGTGTTGCAGAAAAATGCTGAAGATTAGATGGGTTAGACCATGCAACTAATGAGGTGGTACTGTACAGAATTGGGGAGAATAGAAATTTGTCACACAACTGGACTTGAAGAAGGGATCAGTTGATAGCACACATTTTCAGACATCAAGCGATTGCCAATTTAGTATTGGAGGGAAGTGTGGGTGGTAAAAATTGTAGAGGGAGACCAAGAGATGGAATAAAGGAAATAGATTCAGAAGGATGTAGGTTGCAGTAGTTACTCGGAGATGCAGAGGCTTAACAGGATAGAGTAGCATGGAGGGCTGCACCAAACCAGTCTTCAAACTGAGTACTACAACAACAATAATACAATCTCATAATTGAGGACAAACATATTTGTTGGACAGAAACACAGTGTCAGTATGCCCTACTATCTAGAACACACTATAGAGTGGACAGAATGTATCATCCTTGATTTGATTTGATTTGATTTATTATTGGTCCTGTAGATCATACAATTTGTACAGCAAAGCACATCATGATATAGGACAAGTCAATTTGAAAATTATGTTAAGATGGTATATGATGAGAGATGACAGTAGTGGTGCATAACTCACATAGCAGAATACATACAGGATATGTAGACAAAATATATAGTATTTATGAGTAGTCTATTTGCTACAAACCACGATTGTAAATGACAAGTAGTTTCATTAACTGCATCTTGCACTGTGTCACCTCTACTGGTTATCAGGATATTTGTGTCGTCCGCATACAGAAAGGAGCTGGCATTTGGTATGTGTTCTGGGAGATCATTTATGAACAATATGAAAAGAACAGGGCCAAGGACAGATCCCTGAGGGACGCCATTTGTTGTATGTAGTATATCTGACCTGCAGTGCCTGAATGTCTCTGATTTTCTTATTTCTACATATTGCTTTCTTTGACTAAGGTAGCTATGGACCCAATTGTGGGCTACACCTCTAATTCCATACTTATGGAGTTTCATAAGCAGCAGCTTGTGGTCGACCATGCCAAAGGCCTTGGACTGATCAAGAAATATACTGACAGCAGGTTGTTTATGGTCAACAAAACTTGAGCATTTTTCTAGAAATGCATACAGAGCATGTGTGGTGGACCTATTTTTCCGAAATCCATAGTGGGAAGATGTGATTATGTTGTTAGAATTTAGACACATTTCTAATCTAGTTAACATACAGTATTCAAATATTTTTGAGAAGGCAGATAGTATAGCAATTGGCCTATAGTTTGTCACGTCCGTTTTCTCTCCCTTCTTGTAGAGACGTATAATTTTAGCAAGTTTTAGCTGGTTTGGAAATGTTCCCTCTAGAAATGAGGTATTTATGATATTTGGCAGGGGTCCACTGATGTAATTTGAACACTCATGGAGTAAGAAGCAGGGTATCAGATCATGCCCTGCAGAATAAATCTTTTTGACTCTTTTTTTAATAATATCTTCAATTTCATACGGTGATGTAGGAGATAGGAAAAAGAAGTTCAGAGGAGTATTATTTTTGAGACAAGAGTGTGCAGTGTTTGGAGAGTTAGTCAGGAGATTTGTGCGAGGAGAGTGAACAGTATTTGAAGAGTTGGTTAGGAGATTTGTGGAAATGTCTGAAAAATAGCTGTTGAATTTATTGGCAATTTTATGTGCATTTTCAGTCTTTTGTCCTTCTATATTTAGTGTGATTTTATCCTCTATCCTTAACTTTCTACCAGTCTGTTCATTTACTATACCCCAGATGGTCTTACATTTGTAGGAAGAGCACCTAATTGTTTTATCATTATGAGCTTTTTTAGCCCATTTGATAACTCTCCTGTATGTGTTTTTGTAATTTTTATAGTATACCTTGAACTCTCTGGATTTGCCACTGTCCAGTTTGCTAAGTCTGTGCAGCAGCCTCATCTCTTCTGATGAAGTTTTAATACCTTTTGTGACCCAAACATTCTTTTTTTTTGGTTACTGATAGTCTTTGTTTTCTCTGGGAAATGGCAATTAAAGTAATATTCAAATATCTGCAGAAAATTGTCATATTTTTCATTTGTTGTTGAGGAAGTAAATACACTTTGCCAGTCTTCTTTCTCTAAGCTAAGTACAAAGTTGTTTATGTTGCTATCACTATAACTTCTACATTTAATAACTGTTTCTCCTGTTGGGAGTACATTGAGTGGTGAATCCTTATTAGGATGATATGTTGTGTCCACTCTAGAACCTCTTAAGACAGTAGGGTACGCCGACATCCTCTCTCTACATTTCCTCCCGTACCTAATCTCACAACAATTAATAACAGTTCCTAGGCAACAGTAACAACTATAAAAAAAAAAAATAAAAATAAAAATAAAAAAGTTGTTATATTAACTTAATTATGCTGTTAAATTAACTTAATTATGTCATGTATTGAAAAATTTGACTCGTTACACATCATTACGAAATATCGTATTCATGATCCATGGAACTAGTATTAATCTAATCTAATCTAATTATATAGAAGAACAAATGACTTGCAGCATCCATAACTTAGCCTTAGTGGTGCACAGAAAAAAGTGTGTGAGAGAGGTTGGGGGGAGGTGAAGGGAGATTGTCCCCATAGTTATGTGTAAATCGCAGTATTAAAAAAGTTCAGGCATGTAGATGGTGAACATGTTCCCATATTTTTGACTGAGACAATGCATTATAATAGGAAAACTGGCTTGTTTCGCAGCATAATTAATTTATCCATTATTAATTTATCCATCTTTAACCATATGCATCCAGTTAATGTCGTCATGAGTAATGTACAAATGGTTTTATAAAGTGATTGACATGGTATGAAACATACCTACATATATTAAGGTACTACACATAATTAAAGTGCAGATAATTGTAATGATTTTTACACATGGTTAATAGTTAAATGTGGAACTATACATTGTGAAGTTACTAAGTTTCACATAATAAAATAATAGAAGGCGTGCACAACAATTTCCCATTGTGGTTAATAGTAAAATACGAACTGAACAATGTGTAGTTTCTTGCATGTCCGTTATATACATAAGATAAGATACCAGAGGGGACAAATAAAACATGGAAAGAAGATACAAAGAAACAGTATTATGAGTTATTTAGTAAATCAGGTTTACTTTTGAAGAGTTTTCAAATTCATTAAGTGTGTGAAAAGTTTTCTCTTTCAGCCATATTTGGGTTTTATGTTTAAAGGTATTAAAAGAGGATGCATATGACTCATATGACTATGCAGCTAATGTGTTGAATGAGAAGCTTTATTCCTACATATTCGTAGCAGCCGTGTGTTTTTTTGAATTGAGTTGTAAGTATGTCTGTCTTTATAGATTATAGAGTTTAGCAATCAGTTGTCCTTTTTTTAGATTTTATTATGCAAACCCAGATTTCGGCTAGTGGCTAGCCATTCTCAATGCTAAAAATACAAGAAGTACATAGTCAGGTGATATAATAAAAAGTTACAACTAATGGCAGAACTTATACGGCTTGTATATTACATACCACTATTTTCTATTCTTGATGCATGTAAGTCCCTGTTGCTCGGGCGTCAGTCACATTTCTTTGAATACTACTGTATAAAGAAGGTATGCTGTGTGGAGAACACATCGGTTGGTTGTATGGTGCCCTCTATGTGAACTATGTATATAATATTAAAGAGAAGTAAAAAAAAACTTCAAATTTGCGTGGGAATTACATAAAATAAAACATGAGTAAAATTCTTTACATTGATGATTTCATGTTTGACAGTAAATATAGAAATATATATATAGGAAATTTCCAGGTCCATTCCTTGTGAGTCAGGTGTTTTATTCTTTAAACACCTAAGTAACATCATATGGGTAAAAACATTTTTTTAAAATTTATTTATAAGATATAAGAAGGCACATGCTATATGCAACTATTAGAGTTGATCTGATTTGAATGTTTTTATCTTTTTATTAATTTTTTCTCCTTATATTGTTGCAGAAGAAACTGATCAGTGCAATCACTGTGGTGTAGTGATTATAATACTAGACTGTTGCATCGAAGGTCGTGAGTTCAAAACTCACCTGAATTGTAAAACTTTAATCTCTATATGCGGTTCAAGTACATTCTAGAAGTATCCACAAATGTCAAGAATCATTGTACTGGAATCCTCTGTAACTGTATATATACCGTATGTGTTCTGGCTGGAGGCAGTTCACTCCATGCTCTTGTATATGCAAGTGCTGAATAAACCTTTGTTAAGTGAAGTTAGTGTTCGTCATTCATCTAACTACACCTTCTATGTGACATTATTCTGGTGGAGGCTCCAGGTATTGGGAATTGGCTGAAGGTGAAGTGCTGAATAAACCTTTGTTACGTGAAGTTAGTGTTCATCATTCATCTAATTACACCTTCTATGTGACATTATTCTGGTGGAGGCTCCAGGTATTGGGAATTGGCTGAAGGTGTATGAGCGTATAGTCAAATTTAAAAAATGGGATTGACCACCTCGGACAATTTCCAACGTCTGCTTGTGGCTGTTTGCACTGATTATCTGACATGCTACGCCATTACAAAAGATGTGAAAACAGCCGAAGCATTTGAGGTAACCAAATTCATCGTGGAAGACATTATATTAAAACATGGTGGCCCAAGGTCGTTAATTACGGATTGAGGGAAGGCTTTCCAATGGAATCATGTGACACAGATAAACCATCGGTGCAACATTACTCATCACATGACAACAGCCTACTGTCCTCAAACTAACGGGCTTACTGAACGCCTTAATAAGACCTTGGCTGACAAGCTACCTCGACTCCGCACGCTGCAGGCTCAAGAAAACGGTCACCGAAGGTATGATGTGAGCCACTGCCCTGCTGTCTGCCAGCTCGGTGACCTCGTCTGGATCTTCACTCCTGTTCGGAAGGTTGGTCTCTCTGAGACGCTCCTCAGGTGCTACTTTGGACCTTATAGGGTAGTAAGACAGTTGTCTGATGTTACTTATGAAGTTGAAGATTTCAACCCCAACACAAGAGAACGAAAGATCAGAGATAGGGTCCATGTCCTTCGAATGAAGCCCTATAAGGATCCTGCAACTCAGGGTAAATTCGAAGCTCTAGCAACAGGCAACAAGCAACAAGCAGAAAAGTGATGAAGAGCGTAGCGGCAAAGGAAGTTCTAAGAATGGATTAATGATAAGCGAAGTTAACTTTGTGACTAACGTTGCGGTACACAGATATGTTACAGAACCGCATCACCCCTAGCCTATGGGATAAATACCTGCTGGAATATACGACGTTAATCCAGGATGGCAGCAGACCGTATTATTCATTTCGAACCTCATGATAAGTGTGGAGGTGTGATTACACATGTCAATCACATCGCAATTACGGGCAGCATGGGGTTCACTCCTGAGCCTCAGGACGTGCGCTAGCAGTGCATGTCGGGTGTTTCAAGCGTCAACTTCGCGTCTCAATATCTCGGGATGTAATGGGAATATTGCGATGCAATCAACGCCATTGTGTATGTGCTTTGTCATGCTATGGATTGCTGAAGAAAAAATATAGGAGGTCCATTTAAAAAAACATAAGTTTGTGTTATAAAACACATATGCATTCGTTTTAGAATGTTTCCAAATATGTACATTCATGGGCCCCAGCCCTACATTGATACTGGTGAAAGTCATTTTCCAATAGCTTTAATTGTTCCAGAGATATTTTGGGTGGACAAGATAGCTGGGACACCCTGTATATTTCTATATTTACTGGCAAATGTGAAATAAGTCAGACAACAACGTAAAGAATTTTACTTATAGTTTATTTTATGTAATTCCCATGCACATTTGAAGTTTTTTTTTTTACTCCCCTTAAGTATTATATACATAGTTCATTTAGAGGGCGCCATACAACCAACCGATGTGTACTCCACACAGCGTACCTTCTTTATACAATAGTATTTGAAGAAATGTGACTGATGTCCGAACAACAGGGACTTACATGGCTTGAGAATATAAAACAGTGGTACATAATATACAAGCCATATAAGTTATGCCATTAGTTGTAACTTCTTATTATATCTCCTGACCAAGTACTTTTTGTATTTTTAGCGTTAAGAATGGCTAACCACAAGCCGAAATCTGGATTTGCGTACTAAAATCTAAAAAAGGACGACTCATTGCTGCACTCTATAATTTATAAGCCACATAACAGTCGCTGAGTGCATCCACTTTCCGAATGGAAGGTAACCTGATGTCTACCTTTAATGCTCGACGAGTATTATTATTGCAAATGGACTGCGTAAGGTTGTAACTGTTATGGTTTTCTGTTATGTAGAGAAGGCAGCTGTATATAAAAACAGATGGGTCTGTCATTATCTGTAATTCTTTGAAATAGGACCTACGTGTTATGTGATTTTTGGTTGGTTGGTTTGGGGAAGGAGACCAGACAGCGTGGTCATCGGTCTCATCGGATTAGGGAAGGATTGGGAAGGAAGTCGGCCGTGCCCTTTCAGAGGAACCATCCCGGCATTTGCCTGGAGTGATTTAGGGAAATCACGGAAAACCTAAATCAGGATGGCCGGACGCGGGATTGAACCGTCGTCCTCCCGAATGCGAGTCCAGTGTCTAACCACTGCGCCACCCCGCTCGGTTGATTTTTGGTAATCCCAGAGATGCTCCTGATGGCTTTCTTCCACTAAATAAAAATTTTACTGACCACTGAAGAATTACCCCACAGAAGAATGCCATAGCTCAGCTGGCAATGAAAGAAAGCATAATAGGAGTTAATCAGCAGTTTCTCAGAAACTGTAGATAGATTACTCGTGAAAACTTTTGAGACGTGTAGGCTATGTGACTCTCCCAAGTTAATTTTGTACCTAGGAGAGGAGGCAGAAGTAGATTCCACATCAACAGTGGATAAGCCGAAAGAAATATTTATAATCTTTTCGTAGTTAATAGCTATGTTGTCAGCTTCAAATAACATATTATATAATCCAAGGAAATCTTTACTTTGCACCTTCAGTTTATTTATGAAGTATGAAAGTTGTGTCATCTGCATAAAGCACAAATTTGCATGGCATATTGCTGAGCATATCATTTATAAATATGATAAACAGTAGTGGCCCAAGCACTGATCCTTGGGAACACCTCTAACAACATTCACAAACTGTGACTTTTCACCATTTTAGCTCACAATTTGTTTCCTGGTACTGAGACAGCATTTAATGAGGGAAAGTTGCAGGTCCATAATGCTGTAACACCACGGTTTCTCCAGTAATTGAATTTGATTCTGCGGTTTGCAGAATGAAATGCATTGACGACATCGCTGTTGAGTGCCCATAGGCTCCTTCTTCCAGCATCAAATGCCTTGCTCAAGTCCAATAGTGTGGCTTCAGCAGATAGTTTAGATTCAAAAGAGGATTGTACAATAGAAACAACATTTTGAACAGGTTTAACTGTTGGTAACTGGGACATAAAACCAAGCTGAGATTTAGTCAGTATATTGTTTTTTCACAAATGTATGAAAATTTGCTTTTGTATACAGTATTTAATTATTTTTGAGAAAGTGAAGTTGGATGATAATAAGTATTAGTGCAGGATTTATTACCCATTTGTGTATAATGGAATGACTACTGTCTTTTTTAAACATTCTGTAAAAATATTAACAGACATCCAGTTTATATGTGTGCATAGAGCGATTGATATTAAGCCTATTCTTTTTTTAATCACAAAATTTGAGAAGCCACTTACTTTTGCTACTGACTTAATTACATCAAATACTTCCACTTTTCTCCTATTACAAGTTGGCACAGTATCAGCAAAATTTTGCAAAAACTCTTTTATATAAGGAGATGGTGAGTAGGTTTTGGTGCAGGTGTAGGAACGTTTCCTTACCTTACTTATAAGCTGATTACCCAATGATAGAACAAGGAGTGCCAGGTACGAAACAAAGACAATGTTCGCACGTGGTCAAGGAACACATCTCTTATTGATTATGCAACTACAGACAGTTGCGCAAAATAGTCTCGAAATTCGTAAGTTCTGAACAGAGTCACTTGCTAGTGTGGTTGGCACTGGAAAATGGCATAGCGTGGTAGAAAAGGTGGATGCCAAGCAGAATGGCAGTTTTGTCCCCAAGTTTCACCAGCACTACGAAATTCTTACATGAGGCACAGAATTAACGGTCTCCAGTTGAAGATGTGACACGAAACACCATTGACGTCCACTGCTGTCTAGCAGGAGCAGAATAGGTGCAGCGCAGGTGTCTCTCAACACTTCACAGTATGTATTGCCATGTGGCGTATCCAAAGTGGTGCGAGCATGGAGCATAAACATTTGTTGACTCCATGAGGAGAAGGAGCCTGGTGGAGGCTAGGTTGGCGGAAGTCTCACTACGGTAAAGCAACTGTTCTCTACTGGTAACCAGCGACCATAGTGTGTGGGTGTCCAGTCACACAGCAGGAGTGACAGCTTGGGATGGAAGTAACACCCAAAGGGAGAAACTTACAGCCTTAGCAAATGGCCGTTGAGAGTTTGGGGTGTACAGAACTGCTAAAACAGCTGTACAGCAAAAGGCCACCACACAGCCCTCCCCACCCCCCACCCCCCACCCCGGCCCCCATCCCACCCTCCCATGAGAGTGGGGTGGTGAAGGCAAATGCTGGTACGTGTGGGTTGCTTGTCCTGTACCCGCGGTAAGGACATGGGCAGCACTGATGACACTGTGGCTGCTGGCCATGCAACGGTGGTGGGCACCAGACTTCAGGGCACTTGAGTTGAAGTGGGCGGTGCGGCCAGCTGTCAGTAGCGCTGGTCTGCTTCTTGAGAGTCAGCAGTGGTGTGGTACTGGCAGATGATACAAGCAATGAGTAAGCTGCTGGCCTGCAGGATGGAGGGAGACGGGCCTTGTCGCCATGAGCCTGTGTCCAGTGCAGGAAGGGGGGGGGGGGGGGGGCAATGAGAATTTGTATCGAGGAGGGAGGCATGCCAGGGTAATCTATGCAATGGTGTGAACAGCTGTGCCAAGGTGGCTCAGTGGCTAATGCGCTTACCCAGTAAGCAGGAGAGATGGGTTTGATTCCCAGCCTTGATACAATTTTTCACTTGCCACTTCAAACTATATACATAAAATCATATCTGTATGAGACCAGTAAAGTCTCTGAAATTGCATCATTTCATTTATAAGTACCTGCACCTGGTTTTCAGACTGTATCCCCCATTATGTGTGATGCTGAGGTGTTATTCAAGAACATGCGTAAGAGAGAATTTACTGACTGGGAGGGGGGAATGAGAAATTGAATAGAGGAGGGAGACATGCCAAGGTAATCTGTGCAGTTGTGTGAACTGCTGTGCAAGGAGGCTTAGTGGCTAGTGCACCTGCCTAGTTAGCAGGAGATCCAGGTTCGATTCTCAGCCTTGCTACAAATTTTCACTTGCCGTGTCACTCTATATACATAAAATCATATCTGTATGAGACCAGTAAAGTCTCTGAAATTGTGTCATTTCATTTGATTTGCATTTGTTGCTGAACATAAAATATACTTCCCATTGGCCTTTGTCTTAACAATAAGTATCTCTTTTCTGTATATCTTTTTTAGTTTGTTACAAACAGGTTTAGAGTGAATTTCTAAGTAGAATTTTTCACAATAATATCACGTAGAAGAAGGTGTAATTAGATGAATGATGAACACTAACTTCACTTAACGAAGGTTTATTCAGCACTTGCACATACCAGAGGGCAGAGCGAACTGCCTCCGGCCAGAACACATACGGTATATATACAGTTACAGAACATTCCAGTACAATGATTCATGACATTTGTGGTACTTCTAGAATGTACTCGAGCCGGATATAGGAATTAAAATTTTACAGTTCAGGCGAGTTTTGAACTCACCACCCTCCATGCAACAGTCTAGTGTAATAACTACACCATGGTGATTGCGCTACTCAGCTTCTTCTGTGACATTGCTCCCTCCTTATGAGAACAGTGTCTCGGTGTTATATCCTCCTAGTCCAGGAACGAGTCATTGGTCCTGCATACTCTGACTGCTGATAACTGATGTTCGCCCTGGCGGTGATCTTCTTAGAACTTCCTTTGCCGTTATGCTCTTCATCACCTTTCTGCTTGTTGCTTGTTGCCTGTTGCTGGAGCTTCGAATTTACCCTGGGTTGCAGGATCCTTATAGCGCTTCATTTGAAGGACGTGGACCGTATCTCTGATCTTTCGTCATCTTGTGCCAGGGTCAAAATCTTCAACTTCATAAGTAACATCAGACAACTGTCTTACTACCTTATAAGGTCCAAAGTAGCGCCTGAGGAGCTTCTCAGAGAGACCAACCTTCCGAACAGGAGTGAAGATCCAGACGAGGTCACCAGGCTGGTAGACAAAAGGGCGATGGCTTGCGTCATATCTTCGGCGGAAGTTTTCTTGAGCCTGCAGCATGCGGAGTCGAGTTAACTGCCGAGCTTCCTCAGCTCTGGTTAACATCTGACCAATGTAGTCATCGTCCACGTCATCAGGATGTAACAGAAACACAGTGTCCATCGTCGTCGTCGCATCACACCCATGCACCAGGAAAAATGGTGTAAGTCCTGTGGTGTCTTGTTTGGTGACATTATAGGTAAATGTTACGAAAGGTAGCACCTCATCCCAGTTGCTCTGCTCAACACTGATGAACATTGATAGCATGTTATTAAGGCGTTCAGTAAGGCCGTTAGTTTGTGAATGGTAGGAAATTGTCATGTGATGAGTAATGTTGCACCAACGGTTTATCTCTGTCACAAGATTTGATTGCAAAACTTTCCCTCGATCCATAATTAATGACCTTGGAGCACTGTGTTTTAATACAATGTCTTCCACGATGAATTTGGCTACCTCAAATGCTTCGGCTGTTTTCACAGCTTTTGTAATGACGTAGCATGTCAGATAATCAGTGCAAACAATAATCCGTCTATTGCCACTAGCAGACGTTGGACATCGTCCGAGGAGGTCAATCCCAACACAATGGAAAGGCGTTTCGGCTGGTGGAATTGGTATGAGTCGGCCAGGTGGTTTCTGAGGAACTGCCTTTCTCCTCTGGCACTTTCAACAGTGTGACACATAGCGACAGACACTCCTAAATAAACCTGGCCTGAAAAAATCTCTTGCGGATCCTATCATATGTCTTAATAAACCCTAAATATCCAGCCTCAGGTGTGTCATGGAATTTCTGTAGAACATATAAGTGCATGTGTTTAGGAATCACTGGTAGCCACCACTTTCCAAACGGATCAAAATTTTTCTTGCAAAGTAATCCAGTAACTATCTTAAATTATCCTTTCTCGCCCTCCGACTGATTTAAGGATCTCGCCCTCTGACTGATTTAAGGCAAGCATAATTTGAGATACCTTGATGTACTTCTTCTGCTCAGCAGGGAGACCTTGGAGTGCAGCAAGACAGTCACTGCCTTCATCAAAGTCTTGATGGTCTTGCATAGGGTTTCTTGAGACACAGTAGGCATTTTGGTGCTTTCTTCCACTTTTGTACACTATGGTAATGTCATACTCTTGAAGATGTAGTGCCCATTGGAGAGTCATCCTGTTGGATCCTTAAGACCTGTCAACCAACAAAGTGAATGATGGTCTGCAACAACAGTGAATGGCCTTCCATAGAGATACTGTCGAAATTTGAACCTGGCCCAGATCACAGCAAGACATTCTCTTTCTGCAGATGAGTTGTTTCTCTCGGCTTTCGTAAGTGTCCTAAACGCATAGGCTATAACCTTCTCTTTTCAATCTGAAATTTGCAGCAGAACAGCACCGATCCCATACCACTGGCATCTGTGTGTAGTTCTGTAGGTGCTCTCTCATCGCACAGACCAAGTACAGGGTCAGTCGTCAGAGCTTTTCCCAGCACATCGAAAGAATCTTGTTGAGTAGCATCCCAGATAAATTTAGCATCGGCTTTTAACAACTCTTGGAGTGGCATGGCTTTGATACAAAAGTCTTTGATAAAATGACGGTGATAAGAGAACATAATCCTAGGAAACTTCTCACATCTCTAATACTTTTAGGAATAGGAAATTTCTTTGTAGATCTCATATTTTCTGGGTGTGGCCGCACACCTTCGTTTGACACAAGGTGTCCAATATTTAGATTTCTTTCACTCCAAAGAGACACTTTCTTGGATTAAGTTTCAGTCCGTCTTGTTGTTTCGTCAGCCCTAAGTCTTTTTGTGTGTTCATCAAATGTGTCTAAGAACACTATAATGTCATCTAAATAACAAATCGTCCACTTCAGGTGACAGAAGATTATCCATCATCCGTTCAAAAGTTGCTGGTGCATGACACAAACCAAACGGCATTACCTTAAACTCATATAGGCCCTCAGGGGTAATGAATGCAGTTTTCTCATGATCAGCCTCATCTACTTCGACTTACCAGTATCCCAAGTACATGTCCATGGTTGAGAAAAACTTGGCCCCCTTCAGACAATCTAGTGTATCATCAAGTTGTGGAGGAGGGTAAACGTCCTTTTTAGTTATTTTTTAAGTTTCCTGTAATCAACACAAAAGTGCCAACTGCCATCCTTCTTCCTGACGAGAACCACTGGCGATGACCATGGGCTCTGCAAAGGCTGAATGATGTCATTTTTCATCATTTTCTCTACCTCGTCACGAATTATTCGATGTTCCATTGCTGACACACGGTATGCTCTCTGGCTTATTGGTTGATGGTCTCCAGTGCTAATCCGGTGCTTCACCATCGATTTGTCTAATTTGCTCCTCACCTGTGGATTAAAGCATTCAGAGAACTCTTGAAGAATGGCAAGCAGCTTCTTCTGTTGTTCCTTAGTGAGATCTGGTGATAGTCAAGCTAGAAGATCTTGTCTCATAGTGGTAGCACTAATTTCACCCACAGACTTGGCATGGGAGGTTTCTATGACGCTCAGCTGTTCTGCAATTAACGGCTCAGCGATTGCTACGCACATGCGTCTTGGAAGGATCTGTGGTTCTTGGTGTCAGTTAACTATCCACAATTCACTGAATCCATTCTTAAATGAGACGACAGAGGCTGGGATGACCAAGTTATTCTTCAGTGGAATGCTTCTCTTACACTTCACTACAAGATCCATGGGTTGATGCATGGCATGACACATAACAGTTACCTTTCTAGCGCTGACTGCAGGAATGATCACTTCATCCAGCACACAGTCTCCCCATACTCACATGCGCATCTTTGTGTCCACAGTATCTCATCTTGTTTAGCAATATCTTCGAGTGAGCACAATCTATAATTGCCTGGGAAGCTTTCAAAAAGTCCCATCCAAGAATGACGTCATGACTACACTCTTGTAAGACGTTGAATTCTAAGGGCTATGTATGGCCACTTATACCCACACAAATGACACATATTCCCGTAGGTTTTACATATTTTCCATTAGCCACCTTCAGCAGAGATGTTTTTTGTCGATGAATACGGTTTTCTGCAACTGGCAATGGTACTTCTCTTAAATGACTTAATATGATGCTCCAGAGTCCACTAGAGCTTGGGCTGGTCTGCCACCCATGAGGATATCAATGTAGTTTCCTACCATTTTAGTAGTGATCAATGGTGGAGGAGTTTCCTCTTCAGCGACCTCACCTCCAAGGAAGGTCACACCCTTTAGTTTTCCAGGTTGTTGTACCTGGGTGATTGGCTGGAGCTTCTAAACGGTGATGGAGACCTTGATCGGCATGTTGGGGAGCGTCCTCTCTAGCGGCTAGCTTGCAGTGATGGTGGCCTGCATCTTCCTGCACCCACATCTTCTCGTTCATCTTCGTCTTCCTGTAGTTGGTGTCGGCTAAGATCAGTCTGCTGTCTTCTGGCTCAGGTGTCATTCGTCCACAGTGGAAACATACTGGTTGATTATCCTGGGTCCTCCAGACATCTGTCTTCCTTGGTGCCCAAATGGGTTCCTCGTGCGGCACTGTAGGAATGTAGCTTCATCTGGGTCTCAACTTTTTTACAATTTTAAAGGGAAATGAAGTTTGAAAGATTGGGTTCAATGTCTGTTCCACTTCTTTCCTTATGTCCTCTTGAAGTGTCTCGGTTTTATGCTCACCGTGCAATCCAAGTGCCTTCTGAACTTCCTCTCTCACTATCTGATGAAGAACACTTGTGAAATCAGTTTCTTCCTCCATCACAGACATCGATACGATGTATGGAAGCTGTTCAAACTTCTTGCAGGTAATTCTTTTTTGATGCATTGTCACGATATACTGGCACCATTTTATGAAGTCGTCTGCTGTCGAAACCTCGTTCAGGAGTAGGGCTTCATACATGTCCTCAGCAACACCCTTCACGAGATGTGCAACCTTATCTTCCTCCTTCATTCTGGGATCCACTATTTTACACAGCTCCAAGACGTCTTGAATTTAGGATGCTGTCATTTCTCCTGGATGCTGTGCCTTGCACTTTAATGTATCTTCAGCCTTGCACTTCTGTTGTGTGTTGCTGAAATGCTTGTGCAGTTCCGCCTGGAAAACTTCCCAACTTTTGAACTTCTCCTCATTGTTTATTTATTTATTTATTTATTGTTCCGTGGGACCAAATTAAGGAGAAGTCTCCATGGTCATGGAACGAGTCAATACATGAAATTATAACACGATATTAGAAACAGATAAAATGAAATATAAAAAAACATATTCAGGTGACAAGTCGTAAGTTTAAATGAAGAAAATGAACAATGTAACACTGGAATTTGCTTAATTTTTTAGCTCTTCCAGGAGCTCCTCAACAGAATAGAAGGAGTGAGCCATGAGGAAACTCTTCAGTTTAGACTTAAAAGAGTTTGGGCTACTGCTAAGATTTTTGAGCTCTTGTGGTAGCTTATTGAAAATGGATGCAGCAGAATACTGCACTCCTTTCTGCACAAGAGTCACGGAAGTGCATTCTACATGTAGATTTGATTTCTGCCTAGCATTAACTGAGTGAAAGCTGCTAACTCTTGGGAATAGGCTAATATTGCTAACAACAAACGGCATTAAAGAAAATATATGCTGTGAGGGCAATGTCAGAATTCCCAGATTTTTGAATAGGGGTCGACAAGAGGTTCTCGAACTTACACCACATATAGCTCGAACAGCCTGTTTTTGAGCCAAAAATACCCTTTTTGAATCAGAAGAATTACCCCAACAAATAATACCATACGACATAAGTGTATGAAAATATGCGAAGTAGACTACTTTTCGTGTTGAAGTGTCACTTATTTCAGATACTGTTCTAATGGTAAATAAAGCAGCATTTAGCTTCTGAACAAGATCCTGGACATGGGCTTTCCACAACAGCTTACTATCTATCCGAACACCTCGTACCATTGCTTGGCAGTGCCCTCCAAGTAGAAAAATACATTAGCCAAACACATGGTGTTATCCCATTTGTTAAATTTGTCTATACGTTCATATACCTTGAGCCACTTGTTTGGATCTTGGTCATCGTCACCAGAGAACCTGTAAGGATGTCTCGTGTGGTGGCACACAGTTGCTGTCATCTTAACGTCCTCTTCTTCTTCTGTCTCCGATAGATTGCGATCTGTTGAATATGACTCGCACTCGGGTTTCTCCCCACGTAAACGGCGGCTCTGTCGTGGCCTGATAGGAGCCACTGTGTCGTTGATAATGTGCGCTATCACAAGTTCCAATACCCACCGCCTTCACCAGAATAATGTCACGTAGAAGAAGGTGTAATTATATGAATGACAAACACTAATTTCACTTAACGAAGGTTTATTCAGCACATGCACATACAAGAGTGCGGAGCGAACTGCCTCCGGCCAGAACACATACGGTATATATACAGTCACAGAGCATTCCAGTAAAATGACTCTTGACACTTGTGGATACTTTTAGAATGTACTCGAACCGCATATAGAAATTAAAATTTTACAGTTCAGGTGAGTTTTGAATTCACGACCTTCCATGCAACAATCAAGTATCATAACCACTACACTACAGTGACTGTGCTACTTAGCTTCTTCTGCAGCAATATACTTGAAGCAGGCTTCTTAATCTATGGAGAAAGGTGTATGCCAACTTATGGAACTTCTTTTTCTGCTTCTTGGTATGTAATCAACTGGATTTTGTTTTGAGTGGACAACATTCATGAAAGATATTTACAATAGTATGTAAGAAGCATTCAAATGCTCCAGTAAGTGAGTCAATTTGCGCTGCAGTGGATTTCCACTCTACACAATTCTACATTTCATATTCAGGACGTATCATTTGCTGTCTCACTGCCCAGGGTTCTGTTGTTTGCTTAAGAACTTCACCATGTCTACATCTACATCTACATCTACAACTACATCCACATCCATACTCCGGAAGCCACCTGATGGTGTGTGGCGGAGAGTACCCTGAGTACCTCTATCGGTTCTCCCTTCTATTCCAGTCTCGTATTGTACGTGGAAAGAAGGATTGTCGGTATGCTTCTGTGTGGGCTCTAATCTCTCTGATTTTATCCTCATGGTCTCTTCGCGAAATCTACTTAGGAGGGAGCAATATACTGCTTGACTCTTCGGTGAAGGTGTGTTCTCGAAACTTTAACAAAAGCCCGTACCGAGCTACTGAGCGTCTCTCCTGCAGAGTCTTCCACTGGAGTTTATCTATCATCTCCGTAACGCTTTCGCGATTACTAAATGATCCTGTAACGAAGTGCGCTGCTCTCCGTTGGATCTTCTCTATCTCTTCTATCAACCCTATCTGGTACGGATCCCACACTGCTGAGCAATATTCAAGCAGTGGGTGAACAAGCGTACTGTAACCTACTTCCTTTGTTTTCGGATTGCATTTCCTTAGGATTCTTCCAATGAATCTCAGTCTGGCATCTGCTTTACCGACGATCAACTTTATATGATCACTCCATTTTAAATCACTCCTAATGCGTACTCCCAGGTAATTTATAGAATTAACTGCTTCCAGTTGCTGACCTGCTATTTTGTAGCTAAATGATAAGGGATCTATCTTTCTATGTATTCGCAGCACATTACACTTGTCTACATTGAGATACAATTGCCATTCCCTGCACCATGCGTCAATTCGCTGCAGATCCTCCTGCATTTCAGTACAATTGTCTATTGTTACAACCTCTCGATACACCACAGCATCATCTGCAAAAAGCCTCAGTGAACTTCCGATGTCATCCACCAGGTCATTTATGTATATTGTGAATAGCAATGGTCCTATGCCACTCCCCTGCGGCACACCTGAAATCACTCCTACTTCGGAAGACTTCTCTCCATTGAGAATGACATGCTGCATTCTGTTATCTAGGAACTCCTCAATCCAATCACACAATTGGTCTGATAGTCCATATGCTCTAACTTTGTTCATTAAACGACTGTGGGGAACTGTATCGAACGCCTTGCGGAAGTCAAGAAACACGGCATCTACCTGTGAACCTGTGTCTATGGCCCTCTGAGTCTCGTGGACGAATAGCGCGAGCTGGGTTTCACACGACCGTCTTTTTTGAAACCCATGCTGATTCCTACAGAGTAGATTTCTAGTCTCCAGAAAAGTAATTATACTCGAACATAATACGTGTTCCGAAATTCTACAACTGATCGACGTTAGAGATATAGGTCTATAGTTCTGCACATCTGTTCGACGTCCCTTCTTGAAAACGGGGATGACCTGTGCCCTTTCCCAATCCTTTGGAACGCTATGCTCTTCTAGAGACCTACAGTACACCGCTGCAAGAAGGGGGGCAAGTTCCTTCGCATACTCCGTGTAAAATCGAACTGGTATCCCATCAGGTCCAGCGGCCTTACCTCTTTTGAGCGATTTTAATTGTTTCTCCATCCCTCTGTCATCTATTTCGATATCTACCATTTTGTCATCTGTGCGACAATCTAGAGAAGGAACTACAGTGCAGTCTTCCTCTGTGAAACAGCTTTGGAAAAAGACATTTAGTATTTCGGCCTTTAGTCTGTCATCGTCTGTTTCAGAACCATTTTGGTCACAGAGTGTCTGGATATTTTGTTTTGATCCACCTACCGCTTTGACATAAGACCAAAATTTCTTAGGATTTTCTGCCAAGTCAGTACATAGAACTTACTTTCGAATTCATTGAACGCCTCTCGCATAGCCCTCTTCACACTACATTTTGCTTCGCGTAATTTTTGTTCGTCTGCAAGGCTTTGGCTATGTTTATGTTTGCTGTGAAGTTCCCTTTGCTTCCGCAGCAGTTTTCTAACTCTGTTGTTGTACCACGGTGGCTCTTTTCCATCTCTTACGATCTTGCTTGGCACATACTCATCTAAAGCATATTGTATGATGGTTTTGAACTTTGTCCACTGATCCTCAACACTATCCTCAACACTATCTGTACTTGAGACAAAACTTTTGTGTTGAGCCGTCAGGTACTCTGTAATCTGCTTTTTGTCACTTTTGCTAAACAGAAAAATCTTCCTACCTTTTTTAATATTTCTATTTACTGCTGAAATCATCGATGCCGTAACCGCTTTATGATCACTGATTCCCTGTTCTGCGTTAACTGTTTCAAACAGTTCGGGTCTGTTTGTCACCAGAAGGTCTAATATGTTATTGCCACGAGTCGGTTCTCTGTTTAACTGCTCAAGGTAGTTTTCAGATAAAGCACTTAAAAAAATTTAACTGGATTCTTTGTCCCTGTCACCCGTTATGAACGTTTGAGTCTCCCAGTCTATATCCGGCAAATTAAAATCTCCACCCAGAACTATAACATGGTGGGGAAATCTACTCGAAATATTTTCCAAATTATCCTTCAGGTGCTCAGCCACAACAGCTGCTGAGCCAGGGGGCCTATAGAGACATCCAATTACCATGTATGAGCCTGCTTTAACCGTGACCTTCACCCAAATAATTTCACATTTCGGATCTCCGTCAATTTCCTTCGATACTATTGCACTTCTTATCGCTATAAACACGCCTCCCCCTTCACTGTCCAGCCTGTCTCTGCGGTATACATTCCAATCTGAGTTTAGGATTTCATTACTGTTTACGTCTGGTTTTAGCCAACTTTCTGTCCCTAGTACTATATGGGCGTTGTGACCGTTTATTAATGAGAGCAGTTCTGGGACCTTTCTATAGATGCTCCTGCAGTTTACTATTAGCACATTAATATTGTTATTCCCTGTTGCATTTTGCCTACTCCTACCTTGCTGCGTCTCAGGAGGCGTCTTGTCGGGCCTAGGGAGGGAATTCTCTAACCTAAAAAATCCCCTTGTGCACTCCACACGTAC
Organism: Schistocerca serialis cubense; assembly: GCF_023864345.2. Lineage (NCBI taxonomy): Eukaryota > Metazoa > Arthropoda > Insecta > Orthoptera > Acrididae > Schistocerca > Schistocerca serialis. The sequence goes on from NC_064639.1 coordinate 797,597,038, forward strand.
TCCGCTACCCTTGTAGCCGCTTCTGGCGTGTAGTGCACGCCTGACCTATTCAGGGGGACCCTACATTTCTCCACCTGATAGCGGAGGTCGAGAAATTTGCACCCCAGATCTCCGTAGAATCGTCTGAGCCTCTGGTTTAAGCCTTCCACTCGGCTCCAAACCAGAGGACCGCGATCGGTTCTGGGAACGATACTACAAATAGTTAGCTCTGATTCCACCCCGCGAGCGAGGCTTTCCGCCTTCACCAATTCCGCCAACCGCTTATACGAACTGAGGATGACCTCTGAACCCAGACGGCAGGAGTCATTGGTGCCGACATGAGCAACAATTTGCGGTTGGGTGCACCCAGTGCTCTCTATCGCCGCCGGTAGGGCCTCCTCCACATCTCGGATGAGACCCCCCGGCAAGCAGACAGAGTGAACACTGGCCTTCTTCCCCGACCTTTCCGCTATTTTCCTAAGGGGCTCCATCACCCGCCTAACGTTGGAGCTCCCAATAACTAATAAACCCCTCCCCCCGTGTGCCTGCTCGGACCTTGCTGAAGGAGCAGCCACATGTCCACTCACAGGCAGAGCGGGCGATGCCACACGGCCAGCCTCCACACTTACCCTCCGCCTCGTGCGCCGCGGACGCCGCTGAACCCGCCACTCCCCTTGGGGAGAGGGTGGCCCAACCGCGCCCGGTATCCGCGAAGATGTCTCGACAGCAGGGACAGTGGGTGAAGCATGTAACACCTGGGGTGTACCTTGCGACGCACTAGACCCCCCACTGCTGCTACACTCCCAGGCAGCAGCCTGAAGACGGCTGACCACGGCCATCAACACGTTCAGCTGTTCACGAACAGTGGCCAACTCCTCCTGCGTCTGTACACAGCAGTCACACATCCAATCCATCCTAAGGAATCAATTTACTGAAGAGAGTTAATCAACTTTTAACTAGACTGCTAATTCACTAAAGGCGGCTGATTATTGACTAAACTGTGATTGCTAGCCACTTCTTGTGTAAAACAATGAAAATAGCACTACCTGTCTCTGGACTGTATTGAAAACAAACACTAGCACTACTGGCACTATGGATGACTAAAGGGACTCTCTCTGACTGTATTCAAAACAAACACGAAATCTATGGAACACTATTAATAGCACTCGACAATTAAAGCTTCCTAAAAGCAAAAACACACGGAAGAAGAAGTGACAAGTAAGAAAAATACAGTTAATACTTAAATTAAGGTAGCTCGCTGCACAGCAGACGTGAAGCAGACGGCGGTTAGGACAACACTGACACTACTGGCACTATGGCTGACTAAAGGGACTCTCTCTGACTGTATTCAAAACAAACACGAAATCTGTGGAACACTATTAATAGCACTCAACAATTAAAGCTTCCTAAAAGCAAAAACACACGGAAGAAGAAGTGACAAGTAAGAAAAATACAATTAATACTTAAATTAAGGTAGCTCGCTGCACAGCAGACGTGAAGCAGACGGCGGTTAGGACGACACATGTCCAGTTAGTTTGTAGAAGTATGCCATCATGGGCAGACAATATCGATTTCACAACATCCAGGCCAACATTCTTTCTGTCGACATTTACAATAACATTATCTAGGTATCCTTTTTGTCTTTTAGTTTTACTGTTGAGACAGAAAAAAATTACATGATCACAAAGTATGTAACAGAAGATTGCAGGATAACACCACTGTAATCAATAATTGGAATTATAAGTGTTTGTACCAATTTCTTTTTCATGTCAATAAGGAATAGCTTTTTATATTTTTCCACTGCATGGAGAGATGCCGAAGCCTTCTCACACTTTGCATTTCTGTACTCAGACCAATTTAGATTTTCATTTATCAGTACTCCTAAACTCTGTGTTGAAGGAGAGAATTGATATTTGTCCCATTTAGGGTTAAAAGTGGTAAGCATCCCCAGCATTTTGGGCTAATGAGCCTAGAGTGACCAACCAGCACTGCTTGGATTTTGGATGAGTTGAGCTTTAACCCTATATCCTGCACCCGTTTTGATAGTGAACACAGATTGGCATTGAGGTACTATAGTGATGTGCATTTATATAGTAATCTCATGGTACCTAAATCAATCAGTCACAAATCTGATGTTCATCAAAAAACCCTCTCAGTCTCTTCTGACATTACTATTTGATTAAGATTGTAGGTAGGTCAACACCAGCAACACTCGTATTATAATGTATACGAGATGCGACAATAAAGTAATGAGACTGATGTGAAAAAAAAAATGTTGGTTACTGTTTTAGTCAAGTTTAGTATTGTCTCCTTCAAAGTAGTTCCCTTCTGATTGCACACACATTTTCCGGCACTTCTGCCATTGATGGTAACATTTCTGGAACTCATCTTCTGTAATTTCATCCAAGACCCTCGTCACAGCTTTTTGGACATCTTGTGTTGTTTGAAAATGGTGTCTCTTGACCACAGTTTTGATTCTTGGAAATAGAAAAAAGTCGCATGGAGCGATATCTGGTGAATAAGGTAGCTGTGGTTGTACTGAAATTTGTTTTGAGGTTAAAAATTGCTGTACAGACAGAGCAGTATGGGATGCAGAATCCAATTATCAGCAATGTTGGCACGACACGAAGAACTCTTTTACGAAGTCTTTCCAAAATTTCTTTGTAGTAATATTGGTTAACTGTTTGTCCAGGAGGCACCCACTCTTTATGAACAATTCCCTTGGAATCAAAGAAGCACACAAGCGTGCATTTCACTTTTGACTTTGACATGCGAACTTTTTTTGATCTGGGTGATCCCTTTGACCACCATTGTGAACTTTGGCGTTTTGTCTCTGGATCGTACTGGAAAAAAAAAAAAAAAAAAAAAAAAAAAAAAAAAAAAAAAAAAAAAAAAAAAACTTTCATCACCATTGACAACAAGGCTCAATAATTCTGGATTGATTTCCGTTTGCTCTAACAGATCAGCTGCCATTTTCCGTGTTTCTCACTGTTGTGGTGTGAGATTTTTGGGGACCATTGTTGCACAAATCTTTCTCATACCAAGATCTTCACTTATTATTAGATGAACCATTTTTGATTGATGTTCAGTTCTTCTGCAATCATTTTCACAGATAATCTTCGATCAAATTGTACGACTTCATGAACCTTGGCCAAGTTGACATCCATCCGTGAGGTTGATAGTCGTCCACTGCAGTCTTCATCTTAAACATTCGTTCTGCCTTCACTAACCATTTTATGCCAACGAAAAACTCGAGCTCTTGACATAACCTCTTCTCCAAAAGCCTTCTGAAGCTTACTGTAAGTTGTCATCGTGTTTTCACTCAATTTAATGCAAAAAGAAATGGCATACCATTGTACAATATTATGCGGTTCCATTTCTGTGACGAGAGACACAAACACGTGTTAATCTATTGCAGCACAACTCATGATTGAGCAGTTGCATCGATGTGCCGCTTGGACTAGAAGCAGCTTATACACCAAGGTCAAAGATATTGTGCCTACGCAAGCCTGCAGGGTTGTCACATCTTGCAAAGAAAATCGGTTTCATTACTTTATTGTTGTACCTCGTAGACTTGCAAAGAGCTTTGTAAGGGTGAAATATTACTGTATCTCATTGCTGCCTATCAGAACCCCTTGGAGAGCATTAAAGATAAACACCAGTCCTAATTGTTCAATTGTAAAGTGACCTGTTTCCAAATTACATACAAAAAAAAACCACACTATTTCAGTATAAATATAATTCAAAAACGATGCTTTGCTGAAACCATATGTGTAAAAGCCACCGTGTGAATTTTGAATGTGCCAAAAGCATTTAACATTGTTTTTGTGTGAGAAACACAATATAAATGGGAAATTAATACTGTAACTAATGGAAAGAAATAGAGCACATGGTCAGGATGTACCAGTAAACCTATCATTATAAAATTACTACAGCAAATTAAATAGAACATATAAATAAAGTATGTTAATTGAATCTCCGATATATGTTAGCACTAAAATTCAGGCACTAGTTCGTTTGTTATAAACAAATTTAGAAATGTAATTGTTACCTGTAACATAATTAGTCAGAAAATGTTATATTAACTCATAACTAAGTTGAAAATAGGTTCACCTTGTTCAGCACTGTGATTGTAAATTTTTAGCAATGTGTATCTCATATTTGGTTTAACTTTTAATTGTGATTTTACATAAAATTGTAATTTTCATTGTCTGTAATTGTTAACAAAAGTATAAATAGAGGTCACGCAGGCACCTTGGGGCATTCATTTTTTGGCTAGGGTTGCGAGCAAATGTATTGTAGGCTCACTCATTTGTTAAGTGTTGTGAACTCTGTGTCGTTTGATGTCAACTTTTGGTACATGTGATGTAACCGGTGCAGTTCACCAGGCTCGGACACCAGAGTCCTGGAAATATATTTGTATTAAAACTGCACTGTACTTTGGAATTTTTTTGGGAGTTTTCCGCAATTCTTTTCATAGGCTGCACAACGAAGAGACATGAATCCAGAAATTTTACAAAACCCTGAGAACTAAACAACTCTCAATGTTGGTAGAATTGACGTGAAAACAACAGCGCATCAACTGGGCATTTCACTCAAAACATTTTCAATGCGGAGGTGGGAAAATATAAACATTTCAAGGGACCTTATTCACCCATGATTAGAAGTTCTTTAATCTCTTCTAGTAAAGTGTATTCTGCATTTAATGTTTGTCCTGCTAACTGAAGCAGATGCCAGAAGCAGAAGATATATGCTTTCCCCAGCACACAGACTGCCAAATGAATAAGTATAGTATGGAAGTGAAAGCTCCCCCTTTCTCATGCTGTTGAGAATTTGAACAATAGTGGTACTCTGTATGAAATGGCAGTAAGGAGTAAAAAGGATCATCTTGTGCACTCATTGTTTATGTCAGGAGACCCTATTCAGCATTTTGTGCTGGCAGCCATTAAAAAAACAGGGTGAAACCAGCTCCAGATTGTAGTGAATGTTGGAACAAGCAATGCCTATTTTCTGAGTTCCGAGGACATACTTGATTCATTCCAGTGACTGGTGGAGAATGCTGAGAAGCACAGATCTGCTCACAAAATTTCAACAAGGCACACAAACTGCACAATTGTTCTCAGAACTGATTGTGGCCTCCTTGCTCTGATCGAGTGGAATTCTTTAAAAAGGAAGTTTTTAGGGTTTTGTGATGAGCTAGGCTGCATCTTCCTTGACTTCCACTATAGGGTTAGGAACTACAGTGTCATTCTAAATAAGTCAGGGGTACACTACTCATCTGGGGCTGCTATCCAGGTAGGTGATGTGTTGAAGTACACACAAGAATTTTTTTAGATTATTTGACTCTTCCTATAGTCTTTATAATATAGCAGCTGTGCAAGACCCCAAAGTATTAGCATAAGGTTCAAAGAATTTCCTCTGTTAGTTAACTATTAAAGTCCTAGTGATCAACTGCCGAAGCATGCACAACAGAGGCCCAAACTTTGGAGCACTTTTAAAAAGCAGTGGATCTCACACAATATTAAGTACAGAAAGTTAGCTAAACCCTGAAGTAGACAGCAGTCAGATTTTTGAGGTGAATCTTAGTGCGTATAAAAGGATGGTTGAATGGGAAATTGAGGTGGCAAGGGAAGGGATGAGTGATAACAGCTGCATTGAGAGATGACATGGAATCAGCGGTAATGAGTGAAAATGTTTGCTGGACCAGTATTCAAACCCAGGATCTCCTGCTTATTAGGCAGTTGCGTTAACCACTGTGCCAGGGACACAGTGTTTATTGCAACCACATGGACTATCTCAGTACACCTCTTGGCAAACTCACATTCCCACCGACTGCTACTTATCTGCAGTCCCTGTCTATTTCCACTATGCTTGCTACTCAGAGGTCGGACATATGCACTGCCCATCTAGGTGAATCAATTATATGAATGTGTAGTGTCTGTTCTTTTGGACAAGTCAGAATGAACGACACCAAGCAGAATTTGTATCTGTGATACATTATATGTAAATTGAAGGTGGAGGAGAAGAAAGGAAAGGGAAGGGATGAGTGATATCAATTGCATTGGGACATGACATGGAATCATGAGCAATTAGTCAAAATGTGTGTCGTACCATGATTCAAATCCAGGATCTCCTACTTACTAGGCAGTTGCATTAACCATTGCGCCACCCAGGACACAGTGTTTATCATAACCCTGTGGACTATGTCATTACACCTGATGGCCAACCCACATTCCCACTGAGCGCCACTTACCTGTAGTCCCTGTCCATTCCCTCCATGCTAGCTACTTGGAGATTCTCACTGGAGGTTGGATTTATTTGTGCATCCACACCGAAGAAGGTGGAACCATTGCCCGTCTAGGTGAATCAATTATATGAATGCATGGTGTCTGTTCTATTGGACATGTTCGAAAGAACATACACCTTGCATTCATATAATTAAACCGACAAGATAGAAATTAAAGCCACATAAAAGTTTGTTTGGCAAGGCACACTATAAAGAGTGTCTGCAAGCTTGTAATTGGGTATTTCTACAACCTACCAAACTCAAGCCTTAAACTTAATAGAAAAACTCATCTCACTGGCACATATGTTCACCAATCAGACTGTCACAACCGGAGAAAACTAATCTTCGAACAACCAGTTGGGATAATTACAGCTGTAATTGGTGGGCATGACAAATATGTGAAATGTAAATACCGTCTCTGGAAATCTCGTATTCATCATGGAAATGTATGATGCTAAATGAAAACAAACTGACCTCACCTCCTTGAGGACGTCCATATTGAAACTGGTATCTGACCATGAGGCAGTAGTGGCAGCATGATTTTGAAAGTACAAAGGGCAACTGAAAAATGTAGGTACATTTTTATTTCCAGTGAACTTGGTAAATAGTATTGTCATATCTCAGGGAGGAATTCAAAATATTTAGCATGTTGACCAAGTGCTAGAGAGATATTTTACCTAGTAGAACAGTTTGTGGTGGTAGGGACCTTCCATGATATGCAGAGACAGTAAAGAAGCTTCTAAATGAACAGTGACTACTGAACAATAGTGCAAAATAAAGTGTAGGGCTAAAGATAGAGAAAGATAAATGAAATTTGAATGACTGTCACACAAGCAATGAGTGAAACATTCACCAACTACCACAGCAGAATCAGACTGAATGAACACTCAGATTGCAAACAAACTTTGGTTGTATGTAACGGAGGTCAGTGGAATGACAGTTATTACGCAGACTCATTGCTGACACAGGAACTGAAATTGAGGGTAACAAAGCAAAAACAAAAATACTGAAAGCCACTTACAAATTTTTCTTTGGATAAGCAGCTGCCAGCAGCAAGTCGTATACTCTTAGCTCACTTATTTGTTACATAGTTTAATTCTTAATTTCTTTGCGTGTTTTTTGGTACTTGCATTGTTTAATTCATAAATTTTGGGCGTATTATAGTATTTGAGAGTGTAGCATCACATTTTAGTACCTGAATAGTGTAAAATCGCGTGGTCTCCTTCCGCCGCTGAGCAGTGTGTCAGCAGTGTGCAAGTAGCAGCATTACTGCATCTATTAGGCAATCTTGTATTATACTAACTGTTTAAATTTTGTGTCAAATTGTTTGTGCTCTCTGTAGATTAGTTCAGACATTCTTTGCACAACAGTTTTTAGCATGGATAGGGACTACCACTGCTGTGTTCGGATGAAGGCTGAGTTGGCATCCCTTCTCTCCCAGCTTCAGGCAGTGTTGGCTTCGGTCACACAGCTTGAGGCTGTTGCCAATGGGCATCACTGTGGTGGTCCAGATGGGGGTTTGCCGGGGACGGCCAGCTCGTCCCACGCATCCCCAGATCGGCCTACGACTGTGGTTGCCCAGGATACTACCCACATTGAGGCTGATCCCTCACCTGTGGTAGAGTGGGAGGTCGTCTCGAGGTGTGGCAGGGGGCGAAAGACATTCCGGAGGGCTGAACGGAAGGCCTCTCCAGTTTGTCTGACGAACCGGTTCAGGCTCTGTCTCAGGCTGACACTGATCTTTGGCCGGACATGGCTGCTTGTCCTGTTCCAGAGGTTGCCCCTCAGTCTGCAAGATCCGGGCGGTCGCAGAGGGTGGGCTTACTGGTAGTTGGGAGCTCCAACGTCAGGCGCGTAATAGGGGCCCCTTAGGGATATGGCAGCAAGAGAGGGGAAGAAAACCAATGTGCACTCCGTGTGCATACCGGGGGTGAGTCATTCCAGATGTGGAAAGGGTCCTTACGGATGCCATGAAGGGTACAGGGTGCACCCATCTGCAGGTGGTCACTCATGTCGGCACCAATGATGTGTGTCTCTATGGATCGGAGGAAATCCTCTCTGGCTTCCGGCGGCTATCTGATTTGGTGAAAACTGCCAGTCTCGCTAGCGGGATGAAAGCAGAGCTCACCATCTGTAGCATCATCGACAGGACTGACTGCGGACCTTTGGTACAGAGCCGAGTGGAGGGTCTGAATCAGAGGCTGAGATAGTTCTGCGACTGTATGGGCTGCAGATTCCTCGACTTGCGCCATAGGGTGGTGGGGTTTCGGGTTCCGCTGGATAGGTCAGGAGTCCACACATACCATGTGGTGGATGGATATGTGCGTGTGTGCGAGTGTATACCTGTCCTTTTTTCCCCCTAAGGTAAGTCTTTCCGCTCCCGGGATTGGAATGACTCCTTACCCTCTCCCTTAAAACCCACTTCCTTTCGTCTTCCCCTCTCCTTCCCTCTTTCCTGATGAGGCAACAGTTTGTTGCGAAAGCTTGAATTTTGTGTGTATGTTTGTGTTTGTTTGTGTGTCTATCCACCTGCCAGCACTTTCGTTCGGTAAGTCACCTCATATATATATATATATATATGCCATGAAGGGTACAGGGTGCACCCATCTGCAGGTGGTCACTCATGTCGGCACCAATGATGTGTGTCTCTATGGATCGGAGGAAATCCTCTCTGGCTTCCGGCGGCTATCTGATTTATATATATATCTGATATCTGGCTATATATATATATATATATATATATATATATATATATATATATATCGCAGTCAGTCCTGTCGATGATGCTACAGATGGTGAGCTCTGCTTTCATCCCGCTAGCCAGATGATATATATATATATATATATATATATATATATATATATATATATATATATATATATATATATATATATATATATATATATATATAATGTGACTTACCAAATGAAAGTGCTGGCAGGTCGACAGCACCGCCTGCCAGCACTTTCATTTGGTAAGTCACATCATCTTTGTTTTTAGATATATTTTTCCTACGTGGAATGTTTCCCTCTAAACTGTGCCCAGTGGTTGAAAGAAAACCTTGGTCACACACTTGTACAAGAAGGCCAACAGAAGTGTTCCACAGAACTACCACCCACCACTATTATTGATTTCCATGTGTTGTAGAGTCTTAGAACATATTCTGAACTCAAATATTATGAGGTGAGGTGCCTCAAACAGAATGACCACCTCCATGCCAATCAGCGTAAGTAAGAAAGCATCGGTCACGCAAAATGCAGCTCATGTTTTTCGCATGTGACATCATGAAAGAACTGCATCAAGGCAGTCAGTTAGAAGTAGTATTTATTGACTTCTGAAAAGCATTTGACTCAATGTTACACCAACAGTTATTTTAAAAAAATAACATAACAGAGATATATTAATGTCTCTACCACAGAGGGATGTTGAATAAGTAAAAAAAAAAGTATTAAACACATTTTCATATAAGATAAAATAACAAATTTTTCATAAAACATGTAAATATATGATGCATTGAGGGGCACAAGATAATTTTTAGGCTCTCTGAACCATGCATCATGAAAATCAGTTTGCTCCCATTACTGTAACTTTATGTAACACTCAATTTATTTGGTACAGTAGTAGTATATAAACACCAGTCAGTTTTACTAAGAAATTGTTAATGAAATAGAAGGGTTATCAAATACAATTTGTGACTAGATTGAAGATTTATTGTTAGGAAGGATTTAGCACATTACCTTAGATGGAGTGTCACTGATGGATGTAGAAGTACATTGAGCTGTGCTCTAGGGAAGGGTACTGTGTTCCCTGCTGTTCATTTTGTACATACTGACCTGACAGACAATATTAATAATAACCTCAGACTTTTTGCAATTGATGCAGTTATCTATTATGAAGTACTGTAGGGAAAATTATCTAGTCAGCTTTTGATGGGATTTGAAAGTGGTGCAAATATTGGTAACGTCCATTAAATGTTAATAACTGTAAGAAACTGCTATTCAAAAATGTGGAAAGTCACAGTATCATATGACTAAAATATTTGTGAGCCACAATTGAAATCAGTTACCTCATTCAAATACCATCGTGTAAAAAAATGTGGACATGTGAAATGGAATGATAATATAGGCTCAGTCACAGATAGGGCAACAGGAGACTTGGGGTCATTGGTAGGATAATTGAGAAAAAAGCAGTCAGTCTACAAAGGTGATTGCATACAAAATGCTTGTATGACCCATCCGTTACAATGACAAGTTCCATCTACCATGCAATTCACATTGGTTTCAGAGTATAGGGGTAGTGTGAATTCAATGAGGATACTAAATAGTTGCATTGTACTATATATTCATAAAAACTGAATTGACACATACTTCTATACATATTTTAACCCTGCTTCTATACCGCCTCTGTTGCTGAGGTTGCTAATACACACCTGTGCGGTGATGGATAACTCAGAGGTACGCTGGTTTGAATCTTGATGATGGACGAAATTTTCACAGCCTTTATTTGGACATCCAGATGAGGATAAGTGGTGGAATGAAGTTCCTTATCAGTCTTTGTGCTAATGTCCTCGATTAAATTCCAAACCTATCCACAGTGTCTCATGAAGGATGGCATGTGACAATGTTGATGGTGATCTGTCTATCAGATGAGGACATCAAGCCTGGTTGTTCCTTTGGTGCTGTTCAAGAAGAGTTGGCTATGTGCTGGCACCAGGCCTCACCTTCTCCATTCTCTCATCATCAATATATAACACAAGTGTAACACTTCAATATACACACATCCATTACACTCACCTACACTCTACAAATATGCACATGACAAATGCCCATATCTGCAAGAAAAGTGGGCAATGTTTATGGAGGAAGAACATCTTTCCTGACTAGTGGCTGAACCCACCCTGTGGGATATTCCAGCCGACAATGCCATATGTAATTTACAGTTATTTTTTTCCTTACTTTTGTGAGGAGTCATAGATAGTGCTCAAAGTGGACCTGGAAGTTCTTCATCTCTTCTTTTGAAACAAGCAGAATGATAGCACAACATGACATTCATGGCTAAAATGTCATGCATAATGGTTAATACACTGACTTTGTGGCTGCTGCTACGCCAATAAGATTGTTAGTGGCCAGACACTAAGTCATGACTACTACTGATTCAGAACTCAGGAGCCCAGTGATCAAGGAAAGTACAACACATAGTTTGTGACCATTTAATTGTTTTCGCTTTTGGCAGACACTCAGAGTGTGTTGTCAGTAACATTGTAATCAAACAATATCTGCTTTTATAACATCTTCGTAAACATATATCACATTTTATTATATGTAGAGCAAGGTAATACACTGCCTAAGACAGTGGAAGTTCATTCAGGAAGAGTTGAGTTCAGATCCCTGTTTGGCAATCCAAATTTAGGTTTTTCATGGTTTTCCTCATATTATGTAAAGGGAATGCCATGATGATTCCCTTGAAACAACTGGTTTTCTGTCCCATCTGATCTGTCCTATAAGGTAACACACATAAATAAAAGAGTCGCTGCCACTGTCCATGGGCATGGGTGTCTATCTAGACTGAGTCCCAGTCCCTGGAACCATGAACCTGAGGACATAAAGAAGAATCTGATCACAGGCCCAAGAGTGGCTGTGAAACCTGAAGCTGGCTTGGACAGGAACCCCCCCTGGGCAGATCTGGCAAGAGTAAGAATATAGTGAATTTGCCGTGGACAGACCGCTTGCCGGTGGTACTGGATCCGTACTTCAGAGCGGACTTTTTTCATGTGGATTTCCAAGAGGGAGTAACAATGGAACCAGTGAAGTTGACTGGTGGCCTGCATAGGTTTTCCTAAGGAAGAGGCTTGGCCATCTTGAGGAAGGTGAAATGACCCTCGAGGTGACTGTGTTGTCACGCAGTGCAGGACTCATGATGTATGGACCAAATCAGTGTGGACCACAGACTGATGGGCTGCAGCTTGCTGAATATTCTGTCTGAAAGAAGTGGAATTGCATGAGGCTAGTAACAGTCAGGGAAAGGGAAGTGACACTGCCCAATAGAAGGCAAGTGTCCAAGAAATGCCTGTGACTCGGGAAGGAGAAAGTAAGGACACGAAGCATAACAACAGCCAACACCAAAGGCAAACCAGATACTGGTGTAGACGCTGAGCCTCAGAAAAACCTGCAGACAGTGCCAGCAGCACCACACAACAGTGGTTGGCAGCTGGCCTTCAACACTGAAGGTCTCGATGGTGCCGTCATGAGACTCTTGAGTAATGAACTGCAACATCAGTCGGTACCTGGCCCTGAGAGCTCACTCATTGTGGATAGAAAATCATTGGTGGAAGCCAGACCTGAAGATACAGTTTCTGTGGTCACTATGGTGGGTTGCATGTGAGGAACATGAGAAAGTATGTGGCCCTGTGCTGCTGCCATGGTGGGAGGACTGGGTACCACACTCAAAGGATCTGCCAGCCCAGTGGCAGACTGACAGAGTGCAGGAATTAGGACCAGAATTGGAAGATCACTGTGTGAATGTGGTGCAGTGACATCAGAAGAAGGATCTTTTATTGTATGATTATGTGATAGCAGAGCAAACATTGGTAGCAATTACTTCTGTAAAATATCTGGGAGTATGCGTGTGGAACGATTTGAAGTGAAATGATCATATAAAATTAATTGTTGGTAAGGCGGGTACCAGGTTGAGATTCATTGGGAGAGTCCTTAGAAAATATAGTCCATCAACAAAGGAGGTGGGTTACAAAACACTCGTTCGATCTATACTTGAGTATTGCTCATCAGTGTGGGATCCGTACCAGATCGGGTTGACGGAGGAGATAGAGAAGATCCAAAGATGAGCGGTGCGTTTCGTCACAGGGTTATTTGGTAAGCGTGATAGCGTTATGGAGATGTTTAGCAAACTCAAGTAGCACACTCTGCAAGAGAGGCGCTCTGCATCGCGGTGTAGCTTGCTGTCCAGGTTTCGAGAGGGTGTGCTTCTGGATGAGGTATCGAATATATTGCTTCCCCCTACTTATACCTCCTGAGGAGATCACGAATGTAAAATTAGAGAGATTCGAGCGCACAAGGAGGCTTTCCGGCATTCGTTCGCATACGCGACTGGAACAGGAAAGGGAGGTAATGACAGTGGCACGTGAAGTGCCCTCCGCCACACACTGTTGGGTTGCTTGCGGAGCATAAATGTAGATGTAGATGTAGAAACTGACAGGATGCCAGGGGCATCAGTTGACAACAGGGAACATCACCATCGACTGGAGTGGTGTCAGACATAGTAAAAATGTGGGTAGGAGGCCAAGAAAAGGAATCAGTCTGTGAATGAAACAATCTGTCTGAAAAAGGATGTAGATCTGGAAGGGGCACCGGAGGGGACTCCCAGAGTTCAAAGGAAATAACACAAGAACACCTTGTCGGAGAAGTTGAAAACATTGTTGCCTCACAGTGTGACGCACCTTGGAATGAATGGTAGTAAACGTGTACTCAAAGGGGATATGGTGGCTGAAGTGCTGTGGGCTCCCAGAGCATTTACAATAGATTAGGATGTATATGGTTGACATCCTGGACAGCCGATCATCTTTAAGAGGACAAAGAGAGCAATAGGAAGGAAGGACCGACAAGGAGACATGGTATGTTGTAGAAGACAACTGGGAAATGTGATTGCGCACATAATATGTTGGGGACTAGCAGATAGTCCCACTATTTTGCAGATGATGACTTGGAGTAGTTACTGTGTGCATGAGCACTAAAGACTACAGAGGGTTACATGTGCATGAGCACTGTTGTGTGCTGGAGCACACAGGAGCATCGTGGAAGACAGCTTGGGAGGGGGAACGTGCTTGAGCACTGGAATCAGTTTGTGAAGTATAATAGGGAGTAAGTTGGGATTTTAAATAAATATACTGTAAAGTATGAGGATCCACACTAGAGTTGATATGGATAGGCATGAGCACCAGAGTAGGCTTAGAAGGAAACTCATTGGGCATGTCACCTTGAACTGTGGAGATCATGAAGTATTGCTCCAACCTTGTGACGAAGGCGGGCCACAGCTCCAACTCTCATCAAATTCTTGTAACGGTGGCAGCCAAATGATCCTCACTCAGATCCACATCCATCACAAAAGCTCCTGATAGTGCTGAAGTTGCTGGAAAGCATCCAGATGGGCCACATTTGCAGAAGGGCCTTCTGTTCTTTCTGAAGTTGCTATATGGTAAGCAGTAGGTGCATCAACTCAACTTGTTTTTGCATTCACATGCTGAAACAAAAAGATTTGCTGAGTACACTTGAACTTGTGAGGCAAAATGGCACTATAGTTCATAAAATGTCCGTGAAAGCACTGAAAATACTGGGAATATAAATGACAAACCACTTGATGTCATTGGTGTTGAGAAAAGGGATGAATGTGGAAACCAAAAATACTACTCTTTTTGAACAGGTGGAACAAAACTGGTACTCTTGTTGCCTACAGTGATAGGATGAAATGCAAGACACTGTCAACAGTTGTACTGCGCTGCCGGGAACACAAGAAGAGCACAGTCCCAATAAACAATTCAAAACAAGTTTAGTGGACAACAAATGAAAAGTCTTCTGCATGGAGTAAGGCTGTGCCCACTGGGCTTTTGTCAGACAAAGTGGAATGGAAAATAAAAGTCAGTTCATTCGAAACTTGGCAGTAACATGGAAAAAAAGTCTAACATTGGTGTAGCACATGCATGAAAAATGTCGTCACCAACTTATGTGCCCTATGTGGTAACACATATGAATTAAGGATTGTCCCTTGCTATATGCAGCTAACATTTAGATTCATTTCACCAGAAATATGCAGCTTTTGATAAACTGCGTAAATTCATTTCAGATTACCACTGCTACAAGTTGACTATTGATAAATCATAGATTATTCAGTCTCTGTCTCTATACAAAAACATGAAAGATAATAAGTTCCACCAAAGTATCGGAGTCACTGAAATAGCTATGATAGGGATAATAAATCTTAAGTTCATGTAGAACTGGCACTTAATAATGAAAAATCCAAGTCCATTAGGTCATATATTGTTGGTGAATAATGAGCACAGTTTAACAGTTTAAGTGCCACACAGTAATATCAGTTTTGGAGCACCAAGTCCAAGGTAGGCCAAGTCAAAGGATGCGAAGTCTCCTGGCTGCTCGTAGTGACTTCTGTGAGGTGTCTTCTGGAATGGACAGCTGCTGGAACCATGTGGTGTAGATCCTGGAGATCATTCTGCATCAGAACAGCTTGCAGTGGCACAGAGAGCAACTGGGCCCCATCTAAACACACACCCAGTGGAGTGATCTGCTTGATGCATGATTAGCATGTCATTGGTGTAGGCAAAGTAGTGCTCCCAATTGTGTCCAGAACGTGCGCACTGTTGGTCTCAAGGCTGGTGCCTCTCATGGTGAAGTTAGTGCCATGTCTCTCTGTGGTGCTGGCTGGAGTTCTCCTTCAAAACACACCAGTATGTTTTCAACACAATCCAGCTTGTTGTGATGTTTATATCCTGCGTGTACTACTGTTGACACCAGGGTCTGCAACAGGAATGTCTCCTGCAGAGCTGGAGCACAGGCTATTCATCGGCCATGTCTATGGTCTGGTAATCGTGGTCGCAGGCATAGGATACATCACTGTCTTTATCTTATCCATGCTTGTTCTCCATTTCTAATGACCTTTTCCTCAATTTGATGTTAAATCCCATCTTCCTTCTCCCTTACACTGACTTATAATGAGGCTCATCAGCATGTTGGAGCACAGTGCAGTGTCCTGAATTTTGGGATCACTTGTACTTTGCGATACCAGAATTTGCAGTGAGATTTTGTTGTTTGGTAGTGTCTTTTTCAACACACACACACACACACACACACACACACACACACACACACACACACACACACACACACACACAGATCAGTAACATAATGCTCATACATTAAAACACACAGATATACTATTTGGGTATGAGCGTTTCATAAGGAAAGTTGTTTGTTTTGTTTCTCCCTGCTCAAAACCCACTAATTAGTGTGGATGTCCCATTACTTTGGCATTCTTGTTCAAATTATTGTGATTAATTTTTGAATTTGTTTTCATATTGTTAATTCTATTGAATCTGTGATGTTATGCTCACCACATTGGATAGAACTGAATGGTTGTGTCTGTTTTGATGATGTCAAGGGTCAAAGCTGATGACCAGTATTGGATGTTTTAGTATTTCGAAATTTTGCAGCAGTTTTCCACAGTAATACCTTACCACCTATGTCACCATAGCCTTTGCACAGTCTCAGAGACTTATCACCATTTTATTATGGAAAACTTACTATTATTATGAGTAGCATATATGCTACCAAATATCTCTGATGTACACCAGCAAAGTCATAGTGGTGGAAATCCTTGGCTCCTGTTCTTCTTTGAAGGCTTTTCCTTTTAACAGTCTTCCCCGGTGTCAATCTAAAACATGTGAAAAAAAGTTTTATTAGTATGCTGGAAGTAACAGCAGTATTCCCACATTTAGGTGTGGCCAAATAATGGTATTGTGGGGCTGCACCAAGTTGTCCAGCTTCTAGATGCATCAGTTCTGTGAAGCTGTACAGTTCTCATAGAACTCTCTGATCAGTCACCTAAACCTCCTCTGGAGGCAAGGTATTCTTGGTACCTAATGGAATTCTGTCATCGGAAAAACCTGAGGTAAAAGCAGTCCGAAATTGAGAGCTCAATTTTGCACCCTGTGGTTGTGATCAAATTGTGTATTGGTCCTGTTCTGTCTTACAACTGCCACTTGCTCCAAAATTAGGTACAGCCCATCTTGTGCAGAACAGCATCAAGGTCCTGACGTGTGTTGTATTAAGGTCAAAGTGAATTGAACTGCCATTAACTTCCCATCGATTTGGCTGTCAGTTCTTCAGCAAATTGGTACCAAGTTAGGCTTTTGTAAAGAATGGCACATAACTACTAGGTTATGTTTCCTCATTGTACAATTCCATCCAGAATGTTTACCCACCACTTATCCATGGGGACTAGGCATCTCACTGTGATGAAAACTTCACCTTTTGACTGTACTGAAAGCAACCCTCTATTTTGCTGCACATAATCCCAGATCATCTCAGTTAGTCTTGTGTCTGCACTGCATGGAATAGATATACATGCTTTGTGTATATATTGATACTTAATCTCTGTGCAGTGCCAGCCGAATGCATGGGCATTTTGATGAATGTGTCACGTACAGAGTGTGCAACAGGTGCCAAGCACCGATCCTAGTATGACACGCACTACAGTCTGGCACTCAGATGACAGGACATTCTGTACAGTGACACAGAAGTTTCTGCCCTCAAAAAGGGATTACAGAAGACATAAAAAGTAGTGCTGAGAGATTCTTTTGCCACACGGAATAGAATGTATTTCCAATACTCAGTTGCTTCCATTGCTTCTTCAACAGGTACATACCTTTGATCTATAAATGATGTTATTTTCATACTGAGAGGCATATCCAAAAAAAAGAACGATACAGGTACTCACAGCATTCATTGGTATGGAATACAACACCATGATAATTATACTCAGTGTTTGATATGTAAAAAAGAGGTTCCAGTAATGTGACCTGAGAGATGTTTTTTTGAAAACAGACATCTTAAAACATTATTTCAATGCTTTTTTTGTCAGAGATACTCGTACAGCCTACTGGTTTGTACAGACACTGATTGCACTCACTGAGAAATGATGTTTAATATCAATCAGTAATTATGCCATATATATGTATAATATACTTTTAGTGAATTATGATTTAAACAGGATGTTCTTTTTAATGTTTGGTGATCAGATTATCACTATTCATTTTATGTCTGCTTGTATAGCAGCTCACAACTGGTACAGGAATGACAACAACAAAACTGACAAGCACATTGCCGTATCCCACTATCAGTGCATGTGAGTGTAAGTGCAGTGAGTGTAGTGTTGCTGTGCATGTGTACTTAAATTGGCCGCCAACTGTATCAGCACAGGCCAACCCCCAGGCCAGACCTGCAGGAAGCATGAACACGGCACAGTTGCCTTTGTGCCATCTGCTGGTGACTCTTGCTGATATAGGTGCAAGCAGTGCTGACTCACTCGCACTATGTTCTTTTAGATTGTACTGCTCACACCAGTTGTTCTGTGTATCGCTTACATTGCACCTTCTGTATGATTCTTTTGTCTTGTTACATGTGGAGTCATGAGAGGCTTATTTCTGTTATTGTTTAGAGGTTTATGAATAAAGCCATACTTGTGTTATTTGGATTGGCTTCATGTATAACTTGGTTACTACACAATTGGGTCCGCACTGTTGCAGTTGGCAGTCGATTTAAGTACACACACACACACACACACACACACACACACACACACACACACACACACACACAGTGGCACTACACTTGGCACACTCACATTCATATGCACTCATATGCACTTGTTGCAGGATACAGCACACACGTGTACAGGAAGTACACATCAGTTTTAAGTTTTCAGAAGGTGAAGCATATCTCTTTACTCAAAAGAAAGTAAGGGAAACCAGTTAAGTAAAAAATAAAATCTGTGGTACAACCAGTGACTGAGCTGTTGGCCTGACTAAAGTACAATAACATCTTTCTTCCTTGTGAGATTAGGAGGGTGCTGATGCTTAGTGT
Source organism: Schistocerca serialis cubense (assembly GCF_023864345.2). NCBI lineage: Eukaryota > Metazoa > Arthropoda > Insecta > Orthoptera > Acrididae > Schistocerca > Schistocerca serialis. The sequence continues at coordinate 797,615,969 of NC_064639.1, forward strand.
AGTGCTCTTGGGAAAGATCGCCATTACTGATTCGGTAGCAGGCTGATCAGCGTGGGGTCGTCATGGAAGGAATGGAAAGAGGGAAAATTCCTACCCCATCTGGGACTGAACTGAGGACATCTAGAGCTGGAGTCTTGTGCTCTACCAGCTAGACCCTATGGCCACAAGAAAAACAATGGGGAAAGAAACAGTTACTGCCAAATCTCAGAAGAGGAAAAACAGACAATAACGATGAAAAAGAAATGTAAGTACAACTAAAATTAATACCATCCATAATTCAAAAGCCAAATATGTGTTCTGTGGTCAGTTCTCATCTCCAGGATTTGGAAACACTGAAATTCTGGGTCATATTCACTTGCCACAAATAGTGAATAAAGTATCCAGATATCAGCCCACCCAGTTAGTTGCTCGGTGTAACATGCTGCTTCCCGAATTGGAAGGTGTGCCGGTTCCCGGCACGAATCCGCTTGGTGTATTAGTTTCGGGGTCCGGTGGACCGGTCAGCCTGTGGGTGGTTTTTAAAGCGCTTTTCCATCTACCTCGGCGAATGCGGGCTGGTTCCCCTTATTCTGCCTCAGTTGCACTATGTCGGCGATTGCTGCACAAACACTGTCACCACGTACGTGTACATCATAATTACTCTACCACGCAAACATTTGGAGTTACACTTGCCTGGTATGAAACGTTCCTGAGGTCCACTGGGGGCCGAACTGCACAATAACACTGGGTTCAGTGTGGGGCTGTGGTGGGGTGGTTGGACTGCTGTGGCCTGTTGTTGGGTTGTGAACCACTGAGGGCTATGGTGGGACAAAGAGTCTCCATAGTTTCTAGGTCCCCACTTTAAGTACACAATACACACCCAGATATCAAGTACGTAAGTGTATTTCTGAGCATGTATGTCAACTGGATATTAGGAACTGCTAGCATAAACAACTCATCTGTGTAATTTATTCTTACTGGAAATTTGATACTGGTCATCTGTACATAACATAGTGAACAGACATTGCAAATTCACCAATGGTTTAACTGCAGGAGTTTCCATTGGGCAGTTTTTACTATAGAGGCACTGACAACAGTAAGTAGAAGTTATGAAAACATGCAGCCTGACATGGAGTTTGAATAATGGCAGAAGGCCATTGATGTGACAGCTGCTCACCCCCTTGCTGGCTTATGAAACTGCAACACCAGAAAGAATAGCAAATAATGAAATTTTATTTATTGTGCATTGATGGTATAGTAATTTGTAGATGATATGGAGATATACAGAACATGAGACTTAGTAAAAAGAGCTGTCATCTCTAGCAGCAACAGTGGGTCTAACCTGGCTAGGCATTCAGGCAAACTGTGATTGGATGACAGATTCTGGTATGCCATTCTAAGCTTCTTCATATCTGTGTAGGCGCTACAGTCGCAGGTTCGAATCCTGCCTCGGGCATGGATGTGTGTGATGTCCTTAGGTTAGTTAGGTTTAATTAGTTCTAAGTTCTAGGCAACTGATGACCTCAGAAGTTAAGTCGCATAGTGCTCAGAGCCATTTGAACCATTTTGAACGATATCTGTGTAGGAATTAATCATAGTGCCCAGTGAATAGTAGTGTACATGTCTCCTGGCATCCCATGATCAGATGATTACAGTGGGTGAGAGATCTGGAGAACATGGTAGCCAGGGCAGCAGTTGGGCACCCTCTGTTTTGGGATGGATCAAGGCATGATAGGTAACATGTGGGCTTCCTTTACCTTGTGGAACCATATCGTGAAGACATCAGAAATAGGGTGCAACAAATGTTGCATACCCAACAGCATTCCAAGCCATTACACTAGGTGCTGGAACATATGATGGCAACAAATGCAATTCATACAGTTCATTATCCTTAGAATCTCCACACATGGATACTTTCATTGTGGTACTCACCTGAAAAGACAATGTACTCTCACTTCTGTGTCCATTGATGTCATTGGTTGCAACACTGTTGGTACACTCTCTGCTGCTGTAACAGTGATTTCCCTGCTGACAGTCCATGGTACTCCAGACAATATCACAATGCCTCTGTGTATACCTGTCTTCCAATAAGGAGCCCTTTTCCTGACACAAGGTAATTGACATTTTTGAATAATCCTGCACAGCCAAGGGAACAATGTGTATATCCCATCATGTATTTTACACAGGGTCTCTGAGATCTTGAATGGTGTTTGGTATTGCTTTTCTGAATCCATTGATTCTATATTCATGTGACAGTCAGTGGACGCCAACCAACATGAGCACCATTATTACAGAAATGCAAACTACTACCTTGACAGAACTTGATTCTACCACTTTCAAATTCCAACACATGCTGTTAGACATATCACCTCACTGCATCAGGCCCAATATGATATTCTCACAGACAAACAACATTCAGATACTATTTCTGAATGACAAACTGGCTATATAATGTTACCTTACATACTAAATGTTGATAGTGTTACTTCATCTACTTTATGGTTGTGCTGGAATGCAATTCATTGTTGTATCCAAGCATATGTTACATGCCAGTATAATGTCTGTTGCATTCTGCCTTCCTGATGTTGCAGTTTCAACTGCCTGTTGCGTATTATTACTGAGATTGGTCTTAGCAAAACCAATTTGAAGAATATTAGTTTTTTTAACATACGATATTGTAAAATGAGAGCATTTGCAGTGTATCTGTTAAAAAAGCCTGCATCTGACTGTGTCAGAAAAAGTTTGCCACCCATCAAAGTAGGTCTGTAATTCAGAGCCATTTGCCCATCTCTGGTTTTATAGATGGATATTTCTATTGTGTTTCTTTGTTCATAAAGTAGTATGCCATGAGCCAGTGACTGAGTACAGACATAGCTCAAGTTAGGACAAAGTTAGCAGTATTACTAAATTTTAGTGATCTGATGAATTTTGTTGTCTTTTTAGGGGTTGTATTTTTCAAAATAATGCCTGTTACACGGAGTTTCTCTACAACTAAATCTAATACATTTGTATTTGTGCATGGAATGTGGGAAAAATGATTGTTTAAATGCCTCTGTGCATGCTGTAATTAATCTAATCTTATTCTCGCGATCCCTGTGGGAGTGATATATAGGGGGTTGTAGTATATTCCCAGAGTCTTCATTCAAAGCCAGTTCTTGAAACTTCATTAGTTTACCGGAATGAAATTTTCACTCTGCAGCGGAGTGTGCGCTGATATGAAACTTCCTGGCAGATTAAAATTGTGTGCTGGACCGAGACGCAAACTTGGTTTGGGGGGGTAGGGGGGGTGGGGAGGAGGGCGCTCGATAACAAAAGTGACAGATAACATGCGATTCATTTCTGTGAACATGATGGAAGATGGTTTAACAACATTCTGGAAGTCAGACAATGCATCCACTACCAAAAACCATATGCTTCCCAAAAATGGGCCTGCAGTGTCAATGTGCACCATGTGCCAAGGTTGCACTGGGGTTGGTCAAGGAGAAAACTGAAGCCATGGCACAACCTGTTTCTGTGCACAGGTTGTGCAAACGCACACAAGAAGTTCAGTCACGATCAATCACATGCCAGTAGATGTGATGTGGTGCCAAAGCCTTCATTTCAAGCTTACCCAAGTGCAACTCATGCTATAGCTGAGGCATGTGAGAACAAAATGTCATAGACGTGAGCACTCGAAAGCATGAGGATCCACTGTACCATCTGGAGTGCTGATCCATATGGCATTTTGTACTCACATACACAATGCTAATCAGGTGATGTGGCCAGTTGTGGTGTGTTCCCTGTAGGACACCCCCAATTGTGTCAGCATGCACATCTGCTGCCATCTGCACCGCATCCTCCACTGCCCTACTTTCGCTCACAGAATGGGACAATGGTAGTGTTTGTTCCTGTGATTCCAACTGCAGAGCTCATGGAATTGGAACCCATTCCCTCCTTTCTCCACTCACCCATGGTTGCATCCTCACCCTCACTGGTGCAGGCAGACCAGCTGTCCTATTCTGATGCTGTGGCAGAGTCTTCTGTGTCTGTGTTGCCTACATCAGAGGTAGACCCACTGCTGGAAGATCTCACACCCTCTCTGGTTTTGTGATACAGGTTGTGACATAAAACTTAGGCATACATGGCCTTTTCAAGGGTTGAGTATGCCCCAGCGGACATCTATATGGACGTAAAATGAGATGTGGTGGGTCTTACGGTAGACTAGTGCAGCAACGTGTCCCAGATGCCGCACTCTGTATGGTCAGAACCATTGATCTGGGTGTTTACTTGCTGACAGGTTTACCTGACAGTTCTTATGCTGACATAACCAATTCAGACCTGGCTCTTGCAATGTGCTGTGTTCTTTGTTTTGCGTGCAAGTTGTTACCATTCACTCTGTTCACATGTTGTGCCTTTCTGTATACTCATCTCTACATGGTGCTCAGACTCTCTGATACCCCGTAGATTGACCCATACATCAAGTTTGTTTTTCACTTCCACAGTCCAACTCCCTTGCTTTCTTAGCTGAGTCACTGCTGTCTAGATTAGCTATGTTTGTAGCAACAGGACATGGCATTGTAATGTCCATGCAGTTGCCAAAAACCTACTGCAAACAACTATGTATGCTAACAATAGCCCAATAATATATAATTTTCTTAGTTGTGATTTGGCAGTATAGTGACTTCTTTCACTGCTGCTATACTCACAAAGCTGCACACCTTTTTGTTTGTTAGACTTGCTTCACCAAGTTGCCACACATAATAATGTATCAGAATATCTTCTTCATGTAAGTTGCCAGTTCTTTATAACATTTTATTCTAATGTCCATCACATATTTATCAGCACACATTATTTTTACTCATTCTGCATGGTGGGCCCTGCAATTTTTTGTTGTGAATATGATTGTCAGCATTTGTTAGCAAATATCATATGTCAGCTCTGACTGTCAATACTCGCTTGTGTGTCAAAGGTGCTGTAAGTACACATGTAGTTTGAATAGTGGTTAATAGTGCACTGTGAAGGCATGGATGAGTGATTGAAATACCCATTTAACATAATGTAAAACCTTATTTTAAATGATAGTTGGTATGAAAATACATGTACTTATCCCACAATGATTTCCAAATTCTAGTATCACCTAAATTCCTTGATAGAGTTACTGTAATCAGTCAGTCTGTGTCATTAAGAATCACCATGTACCTCTTATCATTTTAAGAGAATGTATTGTCTGTTGTCTGTAACTCAATGTACGTTGTTCAACAGGCTTTACCTCTGGTGACAGTTGTGGTAGGAAGCAAGAATAATACTGATACCTGCCATGTCTTGACAACTAACCAGCAATGTGATGCACCAAAAGAAACTGATTTTCTTATTCCGTCTAAGCAGTCTCTTCAGCCAGGGTCACCTAAATGGGCTAATTATGTTAAAGGAGTTGTTCAGAATTTTAAAGGTTTGTAACTACATAATTAGCACTACTTAATTATCGATTTAAGTTTTTTAATTGTGGTTTTTGAAGTAAACCCAGTATATAGTAAAGCACATTTTGGACACTGGTTCAATAGTCATGAGTAACTACAAAAATTCTTAGAAAACATTATCTGATTTCCCTGAATGTCATATTTCCCCACTTGAATTACATTCTATTAGCTGCGAAGAAGGTGGCCACCCCTCCTAATGAATCAGTTATTCTTGTTTCTTCCAACATTATCCTTTCTTTGGCAATATGAAAGTAGCTCTCTTTCGATGAGCATGAATTTTTGTCTCTTTGTGTTTGTGCTTGTCTGTGCTTTTATTCAGCGAGTAGATGAATTATATATTTACTTCAACATCTGGCATGACAAGACAACTGTGTGGAAACGTGTAAGTTACTTCATAATCAAGAGAAATATAGTTTCATGTGATCTGGTTGGAAACTATGGTGAGACTTTGGCTTGTAAAGATACAGTTATTTAAACCAGCTACTGTTAATATGTAGTTTCAGCATGGTCTGGATTGTAAAATTTATTGTGGAATCAGCACAACTGGTTCTGGAATTATGAAACCCTCCAGCACAGATGAACATTTGTGTGAACTGCAATGCCCAGAATGAATGCATCTAACTCAGAGGAAGTGTAAAACAACTTACCAGCAATAAGTAATTAAGGTTTCCCAGAGACAGCATACAAGAAGATGTGACAACACCCTCTATTGTATGATCAGAATTGTTAGTGTTGCATAATGCTTATTCTGTGAACAGGCATCCAGTAGAATGGGTGGTGGCGTGCATACCATTGTATCATTGTGTCCAGAAACCACAAAATAAAATGTACAATTTGATTCTGTTGTTGGGATACTGAGAGGTAAAATTTATTGATTTTAGAGGTGTTCTGCTTCAATCTGTTTTGATGGCAGGATGTATGTCAGCTGCTGGTGTGGTAAATGTAATATGGCTGTCTGCAATAGTCTGCCTGCCAAGGTGATGATTTGTGATGCCACTGAATGCTCCCAGTGTTCTTGGAACCTACACATCGAGGACAATCTGGACAGAAGCTGCTATACCAGGGAAGCATTAGAGCTCAGGGTACTGCCCATTCTTCTGACAATTTAGTAGGCTGTATTGTAGCAGCACAATGCCTGTCACAGGTGGTAGGAAATGCATAATGCTTCTTCAAGGAAAGACGATTACTGCCAATTCCCTGGCTTGCGCAATCACCTGACATGGTGTCTGTTAAACACAACTGGAATATTGTTGGTTGGTAGCTTGCTTTGCACCGTGATCCTGCAAAGACTGTTAATGGTTTTTGGACTTGCATACACCCTACATAAGGAGTGGATTCCTTGGACTTCTCATGTTTTCAGTGTCAAAACATTTAGAAGTTATGATTCCACAATTTGAAGCTTTCAGACCATATTGAATTCTCAGAGTCAGAGATCATCTACAGTTCTGCAATACCAATCATGACACTGTCACTGTCACTGTCATTTACCGAATTTGTGTTATAAAGTCTGTTTCAGTTACCTGCATCAATCTTAGGTGCTTTAATTTTCATAAATGTTAGTACACATTTTGCTGTATTGTCTACATGGCTCTAATTTATGTATGTGTCTTTAATTGTCTCTCTTCTGTACCTTTCTTTTTTAGCCCTCTTAAGAATTTTCTCCCTTGATTTTATTCTTTTTACTTTCAGCCATAACTACCTTTCTGACTACAACAGTTATTATTTATTGTAACTTTTTAAATTTGACAATTCATGTGTAGGTATTATTTTTTTGTAACCCAATTTTAACTCAGTCAATGTGAAATGTCAGCTATCTTTATTGCCTCAAAATATTCGAGGACTGAAAAATAAAATTAATGAATTAATTATCTGCATAAATGAATTAGAGTCTTCAAACCCAGCTGACATAATCTGCCTCTCTGAACATCATGTGACCACTGGTACAGAACTTTTAAGTGTTACAGGGTTTAGGTTAGCATCTCACTTTTGTAGAGCAGAAATGGAGAAAGGAGGAGTTGCCACATTCATCAGGAACTGTCATAAATTTAAGAACATAGACATTCATAAATTTTGCCTACAACAGCATATGGAACCATGTGCAACAGAATTAGATTTTCACAAAAAATCCTTCATAATATTAAGTGTATATCGAGCACCTGCAGGTAACTTTAATCTGTTTGTAAACCACCTTGAAGCTGTACTGGCCCATTTAACAACCAAAAACAAAGAAATAGTGGTTGCTGGTGATTTCAATGTAGATTTCCTTAAAGACTCTCCCAATAAGAACTTATTTGAGTTAGTAACACTATCATTCAACTTAATTCCCACAGTAAAGTTCCCCACTAGGATAGCCACTTGCTCACAAACAGCCATTGATAATATCTTTATAGAAGAGTCCAATGAACAAAATTATATTACAAAACCAATAGTCAATGGCCTCTCAGACCATGACATGCAGTTCCTTCTGCTAAATGTTAATACTGAACAGGATATAAAATCTGTTAAATCTGAGCTCAAGAGGGTAATCAGGAAGCCAAAAATTATTTTAGGACACTCCTCAGAGACATTCACTGGACTGATGTTTACAGTGCTCATGGCCTGAATGAAAAATATAACATTTTTGCTAATAAAGTGCTTACCTTATTCGAACACTGCTTTCCCCCAAAACTTACCAAGGTTAGAGCAAAGTCTACAAAGAAGCCATGGATTACTCGAGGAATAGGGGTATCTTGTAAAACAAAAAGAAAACTGTATCTGTCAATCCGCAACATTTCCAATGTTGATGCTATAGCACATTATAAGAAATACTGCAAAATATTAAAGACTGTAATACGGATGTCAAAGCAAATATATCACAAGGAAGAGATAGTCATATCAGATAACAAAATAAAGACAATATGGGATATAGTGAAGGAGGAGACCGGTAGAACCAAACATGAAGAGGAACAAATAGCATTAAGGGTAAATGATACATTGGTGACTGATGTGTATAGTGTTGCAGAACTTTTTAACAAACATTTTATAACTGTTACTGAAAAGATGGGGTTGTCAGGTTCGGTAGATGCTGCTATGGATTACCTTAGACCAGACATTTCAAGTAACTTCCATAATATGAATTTGACCCTCACTACCCCAACAGAAATAATTTCCATCATAAAATCTTTAAAATCAAAAACATCTAGTGGGTATGATGAAATATCAACAAAGTTAATTAAAGAATGTGATTCTGAGCTAAGTAACATATTAAGCTATCTATGTAACCAGTCGTTTATCAGTGGAATATTTCCTGAATGGCTGAAATATGCTGAAGTTAAGCCACTGTTTAAGAAGGGAGATAAAGAAATAGCATCAAATTTCTGTCCAATTTCACTGTTGCCAGCATTCTCAAAAATTTTCGAAAAAGTAATGTACAGTCGTCTTTATAACCATCTTATCTCAAATAACATACTGTCAAAGTCACAGTTTGGATTTCTAAAAGGTTCTGATATTGAGAAGGCTATCTAAACTTACAGTGAAAATGTGCTTAATTCATTAGACAAAAAATTGCAGGCAACTGGTATATTTTGTGATCTGTCAAAGGCATTTGACTGTGTAAATCACAATATCCTTTTAAGTAAACTAGAATATTATAGTGTAACAGGAAACACTGCAAAATGGTTCAAATCTTATATCTCTGGCAGGAAACAAAGGGTGTTATTAGGAAAGAGACATGTATCAAGCAATCAGGCATCATCCAACTGGGAACTAATTACATGCGGGGTCCCACAAGGTTCCATTTTGGGGCCCTTACTTTTTCTTGTGTATATCAATGACCTTTCATCAGTAACATTACCAGATGCCAAGTTTGTTTTGTTTGCCGATGATACAAACATTGCAATAAATAGCAAATCAAGTGTAGTCTTAGAAAGATCAGCCAATAAAATGTTTGTGGACATTAATCACTGGTTCCTAGTCAATTCTTTGTCACTAAACTTTGAAAAAACACACTACATGCAGTTCAGAACTTGTAAGGGGTGTCCCAAGAGTATATGTCTAACATACGATGACAAGAAGATAGAAGAAGTAGACAGTGTTAAATTCTTGGGATTACAGCTTGATAATAAATTCAACTGGGAGGAGCACACCACAGAACTGCTGAAGCGTCTTAACAAATCTCTGTTTGCAATGCGAATTTTTTCAGACGTAGGGGATATAAAAATGAAAAAGCTGGCATACTATGCTTACTTTTATTCCATAATGTCATATGGGATTATTTTTTGGTGTAATTCATAAAGCCAAGCTAAAGTTTTCCGGGCACAAAAACGTGCAGTAAGAATTATATGTGGTGTGAACTCAAGAACATCCTGCAGAAGCCTGTTTAGGGAACTAGGGATACTAACTACTGCTTCCCAATATATTTATTCCTTAATGAAATTTATCATTAAAAATATATCACTTTTTCAAACCAACAGCTCAATTCATGCACTCAATACTAGGAATAAGAATAATCTTCACAAGGATTTAAAGTCACTTAGTCTAGTACAAAAAGGTGTGCATTATTCAGGAACACACATTTTCAATAACTTGCCAGCAGCCATAAAAAGCTTAACAACCAATGAAATTCAGTTTAAGAGAAGCCTAAAGGATTTATTGGTGACCAACTCCTTCTACTCCATTGATGAATTTCTTAGTAAAACCAACTGATTTGTATATAAGTACAACATAACTTCTGCACAATTTCAGTGCAGTAATGTGTTCATTGAAAATGTGTGTGTGTGTGTGTAAGTAAGTATAATCTAACTTTTGCACCATTTCAGTGCAGTAATGTGTTCATTGTAAATAAGTATTACAGTAGTTGTATTACATGTTTATTACCTTATAAATAAATAAAAACTTTTTTATTTTAAATTCAGTGCATTAGTATTTGTAAAATGACTCTTAGTGTTCATTAAAAAATGACGATGATTCCACTTGGGACCTGTGGAATGGTACATTAGCTTATTTGTTTTAGTTGTAAATATTTGTCATGTATTGTTGTTTTTCTGACATGTTCCACATCCTGGAGGACCTCCTCACTACGGATCAATTGGAAGGAAAGTAAATCTAATCTAAAAATCTAATCTAACAATTTGTTTTTCTCTTTTCTGTCTTCTCTCTTTGTTTATTCACTCTCCATTTTGACCCCTCCTTTTGTATTTACATTGCACCTGAAGCTATTGTTTGCCTACAACACATTATTAATGTCCTGGCATTAGAATCTCATTACATTCCATTGTTAAATCTGGCTTGTAACATATTGTCACAAAAAATCGATAATCTACTACCAGTTATGAGAGGAGGATCATCAGCAAGAACTGACGCTTCACAATGAAAGCACATTTATTGAGTGCATGTGAGAGTATATACAGTGCTGAACTTTCTGCCTCAACAGCAGGTGATGCTATACAAGCATACACATCCATAAAATATTCTAGCAAATTGCAATGTCCATAAATAAGTATGCCCCATAACCTTCTAGAAATCACAAATGTTAAATGATGAATAATTGTAGGAGGCAGAAATTGAACCGGTTTCCCTCATGTCACCAACCAGCATCATAGCACCATGACAGATGATGTGCAGCACATGGCATCGTTATCTCTCCTTGCAAGACGGTGAACCACTGTTTCATAATGGATTATATTTCACTACGTCTGTACCTAGTCAATGGTCTTTCATATATGTGTCACTGGTGGACCCTCATCTTGTGGTCATGTTTTCACCCTGTCATGCTCACTGTGAATTTCAAATGGGGTTCACCCATTGAGCTATTGCTGTCATTGGGCAGAGATCTGTGCCTCAAGGCTATAATAAGGCTTCAAGTTTACCTACTGATATCCTCTACTAAGTAGGTGATGTCTGACAAGAAATGTAGGATTTGTTTATGGTCAAAGTAGCACTTCAGTAACTTTTATAATTGCTCGACCTTCAGCACAGGTGTAAAAACCCATTATAGGTCACCTGGGCTGTAGTTTACTGGTTGGTGTTTGGCACTGTAATGTTCATGATCCATATCCTGGGTGTCAAAGGTCCATATGTCTGCACACTGACTTAGTTCTGGTGATGCTATGTTTAATGTAATCAATATGAACATTGTCACATTGAGACTGGAACAAGTTATCTTGTTGAAGTTCCAGCCTCATCAGAAAAAAAATGGCATGAAACCTATAATATCTTGCTTCACTGTGTTGTATGTGACTGCCACAACAAGCAGTGCTATATCTTACTATCTTTGTTTGTTACCAATGTAGACTGAGATCATATCTACCGTTGTCTTATTAAAATGTTTCATGAGGCCCTAGTCTTCAAGTAGGCAGTTGTCTTCCTGTGGATGATGATGTGTTATGAAATTACTTTCAATATTTGTCCACAATCAGAGATCTTCACACCTGACTCTCTGTACAAGAAACCTGGTGATTTAAAGAGATTCAGTAATCTGTGCAACCTTGGTGACTATGCGGCAGGCTAGCTAATCAGTGGATCCTGTTATGCATTTATTCTTATTTGTCGATTTGAGAAACCTACCAAGAGATCAGTTCCAATCCACTGAAAAGGAGCAACTGGAGGAGAAATTGGTACAAAATATTCTTGGATTAACTGGGCCGCATGGCTTCCTCATTGGCATTCTCTACAGTGGCCTACACAAATGTCTGCGATGTTAGTAAAGACCTGGACAATGATACCTGCTTCTGATTCTATCAAGTGTCTCACAAATCCCAGGTGACCTCATGTTCAGTATGCCTGGCTATAAAAGAGCTGGGATGATTTCCATCCCATTTGTTCTAATTCTTTTAATATAATTGTCCATATATTTGTCTGAATTCTCCATTGACAGCCTCCTCCACCCATAAGGCTGCTATGGTCTTCAATAAAGCTGGACCTTCCCTTTGTTTGGCTGCAGTGTTTGTTAATGCAGGGATAACTGAGACATCACCAGTGCTGTAATGTTCCTCTAGTGGCTTTCTCATAATTCAGTCAGCGTGCTTTTTTCGTGTCCATTTTATTCCTGAAGCTTTAGTGCCCATTTCGCCAGTTGTTCTGATAGATTCTTCAGGCTTGTCATTATAAAAAATAATCCAGAAAACAATTTATGTCCTTATTCTGGTTATAGGCAACGATCTTATACAACAGTTTATTAATTTTGGTGATTTATGACAATCTTCCACAAATAAAAAGTGAGATAAAGGCACCCTGCATTTGAGAAAGAAGAAGTCCAACTACAAAGTGCACCAAAATTACAAAAAAAGGCTGTCAGGAACCATAATTTATAAGTAAACAATACCTTCCCATACCTGTGTACAAATACTTTTCTAACACACCAGCCAACACATATAAATGTCACACAGCCAGAAAATAAGAATAAAGCAGAAAGCTAAATTGTTTTATCTAAAAGAGTATTCAACATATTGGAAGAGGCATGTGGTATCTGTAAGACCTCTCTTAACAGAGCGAGGTACAGCAATGATTGACGTGCCTACAGTTTTACTGAATAAAACAAGTATTCATGAGGAGTTAACAAAACTCTGTGCAAATGTGCTCATCAAATTGCTAGCAAATTGTATTACAAAACTACAGAGTAGCGGAAGACTATTTAACAGAAGCAACAAATATTAAAAAACAAACAGATAGTTAAAATACAAGGTGAACATAAAGTCCAGGAACACTTTCAATTATTTATTGCACAAGAACTAAACATTATACAGATGTGATACATATTGCATTTAGATGAGAAACTCTGAAAGTTTTTTTTACAAACATTCGATATGCGAACGATGAGTGACCCGACAGATGTCAATATGGTAATGGAATTCTTGCTATACCCGTCCCAGCATGGCATCATCAACTGTGGCAATTGCTTCCTGTATTCTCTCCCAGAGCTCTCCTACATCACATGGTAAAGGCAGTACATACAACAGATCTTTAATGTGTCCCCACAGAAAAAAGTTACACAGAGTGAAATCTGCTGATGGGGTTTTCATGAAACAGCTGTCCCCTTCTGTAGCATGGCTTATCCATCGATGCGGCAACTCCGTGTTCAGGTACCTACGAACTTAACGATGAAAATTGGGAGGAGCCCCATTCTTTTTGGTGGCTTCTTACCGTACTTGTTTCTAAACATCCGTTGAACAGCTGTAGCACACTTGATTTTGTCAAACTCCAACTCACATAAAGCTTGCTTCACACCTGAACTCGCCATATTTTGCACTGACTAGTGCTGACTATCGGTAGATTACCGAACGATGCTGTGGCAGTACACATTAAAAAAAAACTTTCAGGGTTTCTCTTCAAAATTCCATATGTATGATATCTGTACAATGTTTAGTTCTTGTGAAATAAATAATTGAAAGTGTTTCCGGACTTTATGTGCACCCTGTATAACACTGTATTAGTTACAACAAATAGAGAATGAAAATTAACTTTAAGTAACAATTTAAATACAATGGGAAATAAATTGAACAAATTATAATATATGACCGTTTAGGGTGTTCTCATTTGAAAAAGCAATCATAGTATCCCTAGAGGAATTATTTAATGAGATTAGCTGTACGGAAAGTTTGTTGGAAAAAAAGGGTAGACTGCGACTTAATATAGTGGGCCTGGAGAAATAGCAACCGGATCATTATAACTTGTCTCTATTACAATATTCTCCACCACTGTATTTAACTTGGCATCAGGTTCAACCTTCCTGAAACCTAATACTTTGAATGTATACTCTCACAAAAGTATGAAGAGAGGTCTTTTTCTTGACTCTTGGAATGCAGTCCTTTGGTGAATCTTTGCATCAGAAAGTTCATTTTTTAATTTCTTCAGAAACTTTGTCATTGATTTTGTTGACAGCACTATCAGTGCGGTCCCACTCACATGCTGAAGTTGATGCATGTGTCACACGGCGCACACCATGTTTTTGCCACCGAATGACTTGTAACGATAATGTTGTCTTGTGCTACGGGATGTTTTCGAGAGAGTGCATTATGGTATATTTCATATCCAGTTCATTACACTTCCTCACCAATTCTTGATGATTTGAATTGATCATCTCCAGATCATCTGTTAATACACTTATAGTTTCTTTTAAAATTAGTGTGTTCATTATTTCATTTTTTGTGGCACTTACCAAACACTGACGGCATGATCGCTCACATTCATCTTTTATGTATTTCAAAAATACTTTTACACACCTGTCATGGTACCAGCACTTGCAGTCAGTGCACAGTAAACCTCTTTTCCCTTTTTTACATGTATTTTACACACATCACTATCACATTTTAAAGAAACTGAAATACCACTACATAAATAACTTTCACTCAGTGCCATGTTGATAAATCCTCCTACTCAGTGCCATGTTGATAAATCTTCCTAGTTTTAAAGTGACACATTATTTATAATACTCCATTAATGTTCACACAACGGAAACTCAGGCGATTGCTACACTATTCACTGAACAAAAATATAATGAGTCAATGAGGTGTTTGTTTATGGTTATTTATATCAGTCTCTTTTTATATTTGGTTAAATGGTGTCCTCCATTCCACACTGAAAGTCATGTAGATACTTTTTTTTAATTCACCAAGTTCATTCAGTTCTTCAATTTTTTTTCATGCTTCCATCGTCAAATCTCTAATTTCATACTTGTAAGTCACAAAGAATGGAATTAGTATTCTCAAGAGTTCTTCCGATAACAATAGCTACTAATGACAGAGTGATACTAAAACAATTCCAATGTTGATGTGCAAAAATAGCATGTGTTGCCTTTGATAGGCCAAAGAAATTGTACTTTGGCTCAAATTTCACTATGTAAATATATTCATTCATCCATGAGACTGGTCTTAGAATCCAGGTCAATTTTCCAAATCGGAAAAAGTAGTTACTGGTACTGTGGTATTAGAATTTGTCACTGATAGCAAATACTACTACTAGATGGGGTATCTGTTGAGAGGCCAGACAAATGTGTGGTTCCTGAAGAGGGGCAGCAGCCTTTTCAGCAGTTAGATGGGCAACAGTCTGGATGATTGACTGATCTGGCCTTGTAACACTAACCAAAACGACCTTGCTGTGCTGGTACTGCGAATGCCTGAAAGCAAGGGGAAACTACAGCTGTAATTTTTCCCGAGGGCATGCAACTTTACTGCATGGTTAAATGATGATGGCGTCCACTTGGGTAAAATATTTCGGAGGTGAAATAGTCCCCCATTGGGATCTCCGGGCGGAGACTACTCAGGACAACATCATTATCAGGAGAAAGAAAACTGGCGTTCTACGGGTCGGAGTGTGGAATGTCAGATCTCTTAATTGGGTAGGTAGGTTAGATAATTTAAAAAGGGAAATGGATAGGTTAAAGTTAGATATAGTGGGAATTAGTGAAGTTCGGTGGCAGGATGAACAAGACTTCTGGTCAGGTGAATACAGGGTTATAAATACAAAATCAAATAGGGGTAATGCAGGAGTAGGTTTAATAATGAATAAAGGAGTAGGAATGTGGGTAAGCTACTACAAAACAGCATAGTGAAAGCATTATTTTGGCCAAGATACAAATCCCATACCTACCACAGTAGTACAAGTGTATATGCCAACTAGCTCCACAGATGACGAAGAGATTGATGAAATGTATGATGAGATAAAAGAAATTATTCAGATAGTGAAGGGAGACGAAAATTTAATAGTCATGGGTGACTGGAATTTGATAGTAGGAAAAGGAAGAGAAGGAAACGTAGTAAGTGAATATGGAATGGGGTTAAGGAATAAAAGAGGAAGCCGCCTGGTAGAATTTTGCACAGAGCATAACTTACAAGGGAACCTCCCCATCGCACCCCCCTCAGATTTAGTTATAAGTTGGCACAGTGGATAGGCCTTGAAAAACTGAACACAGATCAATCGAGAAAACAGGAAGAAGTTGTGTGGAACTATGAAAAGATAAGCAAAATATACAAAGTGAGTAGACCATGCGCAAGATAGGGAACACCAAGGATAGCCTAAGCCAATGAGCGCCGTGGTCTCGTGGTTAGCGTGAGCAGCTGCGGAACGAGAGGTCCTTGGTTCAAGTTTTCCCTCGAGTGAAAAGTTTATTTTTTTATTTTCAGACAATTATTATCTGTCCGTCCGTCTGTCCGATGCGAAGTAACTGCGCCGTAGTATGGGGACGATACACCTAAACGGAAAAATTTGAAAACGTTAAAAACATATGTTTTGACAGAGCACAGGGAAAACTGTGCGACTGTGAAACTGTTGCATTCATTTGTTGCAGTTTATGTGACAAACTCTTATTTTCATCACTTTTTTGGGAGTGATTATCACATCCACAAGAAAACCTAAATCGGCAAGGTAGCAGAATCTTTTTACCCATTCGCGAAGTGTACAAGTCTGGTGGGTCGACAACATATTCCGGTCATGTGGCGCACATGCCGTCACCAGTGTCGTATAGAATATATCAGACGTGTTTTTCTGTGGAGGAATCGGTTGACCTATGACCTTGCGATCAAATGTTTTCGGTTCCCATTGGAGAGGCACGTCCTTTCGTCTACTAATTGCACGGGTTTGCGGTGTGGTCGCAAAACACAGACACTAAACTTCTTACAGTGAACAGAGACGTCAGTGAACGAATGAACAGATCATAACTTTGCGAAAATAAAAAATTAAAATTTTCAGTCGAGGGTAGACTAGAACCAAGGACCTATTGTTCCGCAGCTGCTCACGCTAACCACAGGACCACGGCGCTCATAGGCTCACACTATCCTTGATGTTGCATATCTTGCACATGGACTACTCAGTTTGTATATTTTGCTTATTTTTTTCATAGTTCCACACAACTTCTTCCTGTTTTCTCGATTGATCTACGTTCAGTTTTTCAAGGCCTATCCACTGTGCCAACTTATAACTAAATCTGAGGGGGGTGCGATGGGGAGGTTCCCTTGTTAGTCATAGCTAACACTTGGTTCAAGAATCATAGAAGAAGGTTGTATACATGGAAGAAGCCTGGAGATACTGGTAGGTGTCAGATAGATTATATAATGGTAAGACAGATATTTAGGAACCAAGTTTTAAATTGTAAGACATTTCCAGGGGCAGATGTGGACTTTGACCACAATCTATTGGTTATGAACTGTAGTTTAAAACTGAAGAAACTGCAAAAAGTTGGGAATTTAAGGAGATGGGACCTGGATAAACTGAAAGAACCAGAGGTTGTATAGAGTTTCAGGGAGAGCATAAGGGAACAATTCACAGGAATGGGGGAAAGAAATACAGTAGAAGAAGAATGAGTAGCTTTGAGAGATGAAATAGTGAAAGCAGCAGAGGATCAAGTAGGTAAAAAGACGAGGACTAATAGAAATCCTTGGGTAATGCAAGAGATATTGAATTTAATTGATGAAAGGAGAAAATACAAAAATGCAGTAAATGAAGCAGGCAAAAAGGAATACAAACGTCTCAAAAATGAGATCGACAGGAAGTGCAAAATGGCTAAGCAGGGATGGTTAGATGACAAATGTAAGGATGTAGAAGCATGTATCACTAGGGGTAAGATAGATACTGCCTACAGGAAAATTAAAGAGACTTTTGGAGAACCACTTGCATAAATATCAAGAGCTCACACGGAAAACCAGTTTTAAGCAAAGAAGGGAAAGCAGAAAGGTGGAAGGAGTATATAGAGGGTGTATACAAGGGCGATGTTCTTGAGGACAATATTATGGAAATGGAAGAGGAGGTAGAAGAAGATGAAATGGGAGATACGATACTGCGTGAAGAGTTTGACAGAGCACTGAAAGACCTAAGTCGAAACAAGGCCCCGGGAGTACACAACATTCCATTAGAACTAATGATAGCCTTGGGAGAGCCAGCCCTGACAAAACTCTACCATCTGGTAATCAAGATATATGAGACAGGCGAAATACCCTCAGACTTCAAGAAGAATATAATAATTCCAATCCTAAAGAAAGCAGGTGCTGACAGATGTGAAAATTACTGAACTATCAGTTTAATAAGACACAGCTGCAAAATACTAACATGAATTCTTTACAGACGAATGGAAAAACTGGTAGAAGCCGACCTCGGGGAAGATCAGTTTGGATTCCGTAGAAATGTTGGATCGCGTCAGTCAATACTAACCCTACGACTTATCTTAGAGAATAGATTAAGGAAAGGCAAGCCTACGTTTCTAGCATTTGTATATTTAGAGAAAGTTTTGACAATGTTGTTTGGAATACTCTCTGAATGTGGCAGGGGTAAAATACAGGGAGCGAAAGGCTATTTACAATTTGTACAGAAACCAGATGGCAGTTATAAGAGTCGAAGGGCATGAAAGGGAAGCAGCGGTTGGGAAGGGAGTGAGTCAGGGTTGTAGCCTGTCCCCGATTTTAATCAATATGTATATTGAGCAAGCAGTAAAGGAAACAAAAGAAAAATTTGGAGTAGGCATTAAAATCCATGGAGAAGAAATAAAAATGTTGAGGTTCGTCGATGACATTGTAATTCTGTCAGAGACAGCAAAGGACTTGGAAGAGCGGTTGAACAGAATGGACAGTGTCCTGAAAGGAGTATATAAGATGAACATCAACAAAATCAAAACGAGGATAATGGAATGTAGTCGAATTAAGTCAGGTGATGCTGAGGGAATTAGATTAGGAAATGAGACACTTAAAGTAGTAAAGGAGTTTTGCTATTTGGGGAGCAAAATAACTGATGATGGTCGAAGTAGAGAGGATATAAAATGTAGACTGGCAATGGCAAGGAAAGCGTTTCTGAAGAAGAGAAATTTGTTAACATTGAGTATAGATTTAAGTGGTAGGAAGTCGTTTCTGAAAGTATTTGTATGGAGTGTAGCCATGTATGGAAGTGAAACATGGACGATAAATAGTTTGGACAAGAAGAGAATAGAAGCTTTTGACATGTGGTGCTACAGAAGAATGCTGAAGATTAGATGGGTAGATCACATATCTAATGAGGAGGTATTGAACAGAATTGGGGAGAAGAGAAATTTGTGGCACAACTTGATTAGAAGAAGGGATCGGTTGGTAGGACATATTCTGAGGCATCAAGGGACAAGGGATCACCAATTTAATATTGGAGGGCAGCGTGGAGGGTAAAAATCGTAGAGGGAGACCAAGAGATGAATACACTAAGCAGATTCAGAAGGATGTAGGCTGCAGTAGCTGCTGGGAGATGAAGAAGTTTGCACAGGATAGATTAGCATGGAGAGCTGCATCAAACCAGTCTCAGGACTGTAGACCACAACAACAACAACACTAGATAAATAACAAAAGCAACAAATAGAAGAGTAAAGCTGACCTTGAGTGCTGTTGGAAAGCTAAATAAATTTTCAAAATGAAGTTTTAATGAATATGAAACTGAACAGTAACAAACAGTTCATATCAACGTTTTTGATTCATGACAGTGAGACATGATGTTTTAAAATGAAGACCACTCAAAATTTGAAGGCGACTCATCGACTAATAGAGAGATGGAGTTTGCAGATTACTGGGAGAGACAGGAAAGCCAATAAGTGAATTAGCAAACAGCGAGGGGGAAAAAAGTGGAAGTGGGGTGGGCAGAAACCAGAAAGATGGATGGTAGATACCCAGAGGAAGTTCTTTCTGGGATACAAGATACAAGAAAAATACTAAGAAGACAAACTTAAGGAATGACTGAAGATGATGAAGATGATGACGTGTTGTATATTAGACTCTACCAATGTGTTGAGAATAGAGATTATTTTAATAAATCAATTTATAGTGGTCACTGAATCTTCATCGAACACATTTGATGTTTGCCCCTCAGAAATTTCCATTTTACCCTTCAGGGAATAATTACACCTGGTAAACTACTATACTCTTACGACACATATGCCATATACCTTACTAAACGGTTCATGATTAAAATATTTGGGCAACCATTGCTTAATCTGCTACAACTTTCTTAACTTACAGGTAGGAAAGATGAGAGAGGAGTGAAATTTGAAACAGGAAGTTTTTGTTGGTTCTCTAGTCCTTTTAATTTCTTGTTTCATGATTCATTTGTCTATCTTCTCCTGTTGCTTAATCTCTTAAACTATATATTTTCATCTAATTGTAATAAAACTGATGGTCATTTCTGTGGCTTCTATATTGTTAATCACCACCACCTCTCCATTGATAATATGGTGAATTACTAAACTGATTTTAGTGATAATTGTTTCTTCTTTTGGTTTATACATTTTTTACGTTGCTTTCCTGTGAGCAAATGGATTCTAACTGTTCCAACACTTCAATTAATGTATCTCTGTCTATAATCAGAAAAACAGATAGATTTTTGCGCATCTTCTGACTCAATCTTCTCTTCATTGCAGATATTATTTAGTTGTTATTTAATGGTTGCTCTAGGGTTACATTCAGTTCCCGTAAATACTCAACACATTCTCTCAAGTTACCCTTCCATGTATTAAGAGATTTGTGCTGTAGTATATCTTTGACTGTTGCACAAAGATGACTCTTGGACCAGTACTTCTTCAGAAATTCTGCTTCAAATTGACTGTGATTATTAACTTCTTCTTTCTTCTTTATTCTCCAGTGAAAGCTATGCTCTCCATTCTGTCTGTTGCAGTCTGGATATTGTCTGTATCTCTCAAGTTCACTGCTAAAACTCATTTAACGTACAGTTAAATTTGATTGGGTGCAATTCTACTTTATGTTTTTGCTGTGCCTTAGCCTAGGTGAACCAGTTATTGACACTCACTGCTGTAACATTACCTTCCCGCACTGTCAAAGTTGCATTATTAATTCTCCTATCAATCTCTCTTCAGTTTGATTCTCCAGTTCTTGTGTTCCCTCTTGCAAATGGTTAATTTCTTGCATGACTTATTGTTTGTCCTTTATCCTCTGTCTTGCTATTTCTTCCCTTCAACTCACAGTTAGTTCATTTGTTTGGTTTCTAGTTGTTTAGTTGCGATGTTATATTTTGTTGCATCTCTGTCACATTGCTGATCGGTTGATCATTGTGTGTCTATTGAATCTTCTCTTGTAGTTCAGTTTTAGCTTTCAAAACATTTTCTTAGCTTATCCCGTTATTTCAACTCTCTTTCTATCCACATCATCTCTGTTTGTGCCCAGATTCTCCTGCACTTTGGCATCACTTTCTTTGAGGTCTGTTTTCAGATTTTTTTTACTTCTATTCTAACCTTGCACTAATTTCATCCAGTTTCTGGAACATTTTCTCTGTGTCTTCTTTGTTTTCTTATGATAATTTCTCTGTTTGTCTTGCGATATTCTTAAGTTTCCTTGGAATATCTTTTCTAAGTGCTCTTTTGTTTCTTCATTTCCTCTCAAAAATTAGGAGTTTTCTTGAAATTTGTAGATCATTGACTTTTCCAGTGTTTTGTAGCCTCTCCTCAGCTATATCTGGCTTATCTATCATTGACCTCCCTGGTGTGTTGATGTAATCCATTAAATGGCCTTGGGCTGCCAGCTGACAATTCACATTTACTGATTCCTGAATCACCCCTGTCTTCCTGCATTACCTCCATTTTCCCATATACCGTGCCCTTGGCCTGTAGCCTTGGTTCAAAAACTCCCTGATTATTGATAATACTCTGGCAAGTATTATCAAAGAACCCCTTAGTAACCCACATGACTTTCTGGTTAATAACTAATTAACTAAACACTAACTGTTCTACTTCTGTTAACTCAAATTAACAGAATAGCTTTCACAGCTAAATGCAGAACTCCTCTTAGATCTACCAAAATCAGATACTGACCTCAATATTCACTCACAGATTTACACAAAACATTTAAGTAAGCTATATATTATTAATCAATAAACAGTAAATCTATAATTCATAATAAATAGTGCATCTGACTTACTGTTTCTTACTACAGTCACACAATAGCACACTATACTTACAAGCAAAATTTAAAAAAAGAAAAGAAAATGATAATACTATTTGCAGTTCTTGGCATAAATGCAAAATGCAGTTTGATTTTCCTACAAGCTCTGAAGGCTGCATAATATAGGTTGCTGTAATCATTTTGCTATTTTGTACTCTTTGGCTGTGCTTCTTTGTAAGTCAACAGTTGCATCATGTGTGCATTCAAGTTTGTGGGTTCATGTGAAATCAAGCAATTTAAACCATTCAGATAGGAATTTTGGGATCAAAATCATTAGAAAACAAGTCTCAGTTAAGTTAATGATGAATTCTTGGCCTGTTTAGTTATGGTAATGTACACACGTTTTCCCATAGTACATGAATATTATAGCCACTCACATGGGTTTTAACATTCACAACTTTAAACATAGTTCATTAACACTGTTACTACTATCTGATATCGTGATAACAAGTCTTACTCACAACATACCATTTGCAATGTCATCACATTTTATTATAGTGATACACACATATAGTCGACACTGCAAACCATTGGTTAGCATGGTTGGCTCAACCATTGATGATCTGCACTTCGTATTTTGATATTAACTCTTGACAAAAATAAATACTTTTTCCCCTAATTAGTATAATCATAATGATTTGCTGAGGGTCAACACATGGTGCTGCTTCATTCAGTCTGCTACCTTCTGTTACATGATCAGCACTCAGTGCTCGACCCTTTACCTACCGTGACCTGTGTGAGTGCATGATGAATATCTCTGAGTAATGGAAAGTGGATTCTTACATGGTGCTTAAAATATTGTTGGAGCACCCTCTGTGGATGTCAGATGATTTGCTCTCTTCATTTTTGCCTTAAAAGGTGTGGACCATCTGCTCTGCCTCCCCTTATAGTGGATTGAAGGAAATGGTCAGGCAGTTGCTGGATGCTGTGTTGTTGACAAACCTCTGTGTAAGAGGCAGACATGAACGGGTACTATCGTCTGTTACTACTGCCCTTGGCAGACCGTTGATGACAAAGATTTGACTACCGGCATTGATGAACACATCTGCCTCAACTGCAAGAATTGTAGAAATGAGTCCACTGCTATGATATGCATTGTCTTCAGTTGAGGCTCATGAAATTGATATGAACCCAGTCCTAAATACTGGTCAGTCGAGGCCATTGAGGAAAAATCTTTGGGGAGAAGCTTGTTGAGGAGCACAATCTAAACATGAGCATGCTAGTGATGCTCAGTCTCCTTATGTATTCCTGGCCAATAGACATGGATGTCGGTGAGTATTTCCATGCCGGTGATGCCCTAGTGTCCCACATATAGCAAAGAAATCACCTTAGTGTGGAGAGTGGGCGGAACGACCACTCTGAGAGACACAGTTTCTGTGCCAACTTGCAGCTTGCTGTCTTGTGCAGTTAACTGATAGTTTGAGGAAAAACATATTTCCAACGTCATGCTGGACTGTTTGGTAGATGGTTTGGCCAGCCTAACTTCACCTATTTCAAGACCTATTGAAATGTGGTATCATTTTTAAATCTGCAGTTATGGCTGTGGTGGTGGGAAATGTTTGCCTGCTGATCAAATTGAAATCTATAGAAGGTCGTGACAGCTGGTGGGCTTGTACAAAAATGGTAGTCTTATAATGACTGGAACAGAGCCTACTGCTGCAAGCATTGATGTGACATCTCCAGTAAAGTAGATCAAGGACTGAACATGAAACTTCACACCATAAAGATATGTATGGAATTTGCAAAGAGCACAAATAATCACTATGGCCTCTTGTTTTACTTGTGCATAATTTGCTGAGCATAGTTCAAAGTCTTAAATGTTAATCCAATGGGGCACTCAGAACCATCATGTTCACCATGTGAGAAACTTCCCCAAAGATGTATTAGGGTGGATCCATAGCTATTACCAAGGGTTTACCTGGGTAGTCCAGAACTACACAAAGGGCAGACTATAGTATCTTTCAAGGATGCAAAACACGTTGTCTCAATCCAATGAACATACACACTTTGTTCCCTCATTCTGAAGCAGACTGAGGAGATGTGAGACATTTGCTATGTAGGCAATGAAACTACCTCAGTAATTTACTTTCCCCTGAAGGACTGTTGTTCCTTCAGATTGTGATGAAGAGGCACACTGTGAATGGCTTGTAAATCCTGCTGTTGGTGGGGTGAATGCCCTCTTTGCTTTTTATTAAATGTAGATATTCCAAACAACATTAGGAAAATTGACATTTTTTGAAATTGCGTTTCAGGCCCATATTCCACAATGAAGTGAACAGCATGTGATGATTCTGCAGTTGTTCTGTTGATAATTATGTTAAAAAGATAATTGCAACTTGCTGTAACATTGTGCTGAAATCTGGCGGGGGTGCTGGAAATTCTAGATAGAAATCTTTGATAATGACTTAAGCTGATTTTGTGTGTAGCTCAAAGATCAGTTGAAACTCTGAATGCAGTGGGAGTTGTAAATGCATGTTGAACATTTGACGTTGGTGTAACATTCACTCTCTTTTAGTCTGAAAAATAAACTTCAGGGCAAGGGTTTAGAAATTTGTCTAAATACTGATAGTTACTGCCTCGAAATCCCCACACACTCCACGGGAGCCATTTGTCTGCTAAGCAACTATTAACAAAGATGTGTAAGAACTAGACAATATGGCCACAATGACAATTGTCTCCTGTAAGCGGTCAAGCTTCACCTTTATCCCATCACAGAGGATGGGTTGGTATGAAGCAAAATGAGGAACTGCAGTTGATTAGATGAGAATCTGTGTCTTGGATCTTTTGCCAGCGTGACCCAGAAGAAAAAGTATTTATTTTTATTATTTATTTTCTTGTTCCACAGATCCTTGTTGCAAGTGTTTGCTAGGATGTAGAATGTGTTGGATTATTATAGTAATAACCATATCTAAATGGTCATGAGGCTTGCAAACTAAATCATATATAAATATATCTAAAAACAAAGATGATGTGACTTACCGAACGAAAGCGCTGGCAGGTCGATAGACACACAAACAAACACAAACATACACACAAAATTCTAGCTTTCGCAACAAACGGTTGCTTTGTCAGGAAAGAGGGAAGGAGAGGGAAAGACGAAACGAAGTGGGTTTTAAGGGAGAGGGTAAGGAGTCATTCCAATCCCGGGAGTGGAAAGACTTACCTTAGGGGGAAAAAAGGACGGGTATACACTCGCGCGCACACACACACACATATCCATCCACACATTTACAGACACAAGCAGACATATTTAAAGACAAAGAGTTTGGGCAGAGATGTCAGTCGAGGCGGAAGAGCAGAAGCAAAGATGATGTTGAATGACAGGTGAGGTATGAGTGGTGGCAACTCGAAATTAGCAGAGATTGAGGCCTGGTGGGGAACGGGAAGAGAGTATATATTGAAGAGCAAGTTCCCATCTCCAGAGTTCGGATAGGTTGGTGTTGGTGGGAAGTATCCAGATAACCCGAACGGTGTAACACTGTGCCAAGATGTGCTGGCCGTGCACCAAGGCATGTTTAGCCACAGGGTGATCCTCATTACCAACAAACACCGTCTGCCTGTGTCCATTCATGCGAATGGACAGTTTGTTGCTGGTCATTCCCACATAGAATGCATCACAGTGTAGGCAGGTCAGTTGGTAAATCACGTGGGTGCTTTCACATGTGGCTCTGCCTTTGATCGTGTACACCTTCCGGGTTACAGGACTGGAGTAGGTGGTGGTGGGAGGGTGCATGGGACAGGTTTTACACCGGGGGGCGGTTACAGGGATAGGAGCCAGAGGGCAGGGAAGGTGGTTTGGGGATTTCATAGGGGTGAACTAACAGGTTACGAAGGTTAGGTGGACGGCGGAAAGACACTCTTGGTGGAGTGGGGAGGATTTCATGAAGGATGGATCTCATTTCAGGGCAGGATTTGAGCAAGTCGTATCCCTGCTGGAGAGCCACATTCAGAGTCTGGTCCAGTCCCGGAAAGTATCCTGTCACAAGTGGGGCACTTTTGTGGTTCTTCTGTGGGGGATTCTGGGTTTGAGGGGATGAGGAACTGGCTCTGGTTATTTGCTACTGTACCAGGTCGGGAGGGTAGTTGCGGGATGCGAAAGCTGTTGTCAGGTTGTTGGTGTAACGGTTCAGGTATTCCGGACTGGAGCAGATTCGTTTGCCACGAAGACCTAGGCTCTAGGGAAGGGACCGTTTGATGTGGAATGGGTGGCAGCTGTCATAATGGAGGTACTGTTGCTTGTTGGTGGGTTTGATGTGGATGGACGTGTGAAGCTGGCCATTGGACAGGTGGAGGTCAACGTCAAGGAAAGTGGCATGGGATTTGGAGTAGGACCAGGTGAATCTGATGCAACCAAAGGAGTTGAGGTTGGAGAGGAAATTCTGTAGTTCTTCTTCACTGTGAGTCCAGATCATGAAGATGTCATCAATAAATCTGTACCAAATTTTGGGTTGGCAGGCCTGGGTAACCAAGAAGGCTTCCTCTAAGCGACCCATGAATAGGTTGGCATACGAGGGGGCCATCCTGGTACCCATGGCTGTTCCCTTTAATTGTTGGTATGTCTGGCCTTCAAAAGTGAAGAACTTGTGGGTCAGGATGAAGCTGGCTAAGGTGATGAGGAAAGAGGTTTTGGGTAGGGTGGCAGGTGATCGGTGTGAAAGGAAATGCTCCATCGCAGCGAGGCCCTGGACGTGCGGAATATTTGTGTATAAGGAAGTGGCATCAATGGTTACAAGGATGGTTTCTGGGGGTAACAGATTGGGTAAGGATTCCAGGCGTTCAAGAAAGTGGTTGGTGTCTTTGATGAAGGATGGGAGACTGCATGTAATTTCAAGTTGCCGCCACTCATACCTCACCTGTCATTCAACATCATCTTTGCCTCTGCACTTCCGCCACGACTGACATCTCTGCCCAAACTCTTTGTCTTTAAATATGTCTGCTTGTGTCTGTAAATGTGTGGATGGATATGTGTGTGTGTGCGAGTGTATACCCGTCCTTTTTTCCCCCTAAGGTAAGTCTTTCCGCTCCCGGGATTGGAATGACTCCTTACCCTTTCCCTTAAAGGGAGACGAAGCAACCGTTTGTTGCGAAAGCTAGAATTTTGTATGTATGTTTGTGTTTGTTTGTGTGTCTATCGACCTGCCAGTTCTCTCGTTCGGTAAGTCACATCATCTTTGTTTTTAGATATATTTTTCCCACATGGAATGTTTCCCTCTATTATATTGATATCATTAATTTGAACCCAACAATTACGTTTGTTATTGTCACTGTTGCATTTTGAAATCTTTTCTGTCGTCTTATTTTCTCTTTCTGTTTTTGCCAGTAGTTTCACTTTGTATTCACCTTCTCCTTTTTACCATAATCTGCTATACAATTTTATCCCGCCTATACATACTCAATAATACGTAACCCACTTCCAAACCATAACCAAAAAAATTTGTTTGCCACTTTCAACACTACCGCTGCTATAAAATCCACCATTTCTAGTTCACAAACAGTTCCTTTCACCTTTTAAACAACCATTTCGGCTAGTTCTAATAACTTTCGCTTTATTTCCATTTCCGTTTTTCCCACATCACTGATAATTTCTAGCCGCTTCCCACAGGTTTTAACATCATTATTTCTTCGTCAGACAATTGTTAGCCTCATTTTCATAATCTGCCACCACAAAACCGCTCCTGTTAATATATTACACGCAGTTTTTTCGAAATTTTCCCGAATTTCTCCGTCCTCTAACGTGTTTTGGCGGCAACACAACCACCTAACCTTTGTGCACATCGTTGTCTACCAACCGTCCAACATAGCCCAGCTGTAACCAACACCTTTTCGCCTTTTTTCACACCAGATCTCCAGTTACTTTCCAGTCCACCTTTATCTCTCCCCATATATTTTTATTTTCATTTTCACTTCAGCCTCATGTTACACTTTCCACCTTCTAATACCATGTCACCCTCACAACACCCCCACAATGACCCCATTAAGTTTTATTTACATTCCCTCCGCAAACATGCCTTCGCCCTAGCCAGATTACGCTCCCATATTCTATTTTCTCAGGCTTGTCTGACATTTGGCATTACCCCCAAAGGCCTCACACTTAAAGTTCCCATCTCTGGCTGCAACCCTTCTTTCCATCAGTCCCTATACCAGTTCCAAACTGAACAATCCATTGCCCTCACCCACCTAATCCTTCACCTACACATCAACTCAGCCAATGAACACACCCGTCAACTCCTATCCTTAATAAAAGTCCTTAATCTTTCCTCTTCCACATCCACACCGGCTGTTCAGAGCATCCTCCTACAGGCCAACCGTAAATTAGAACAGCATGCCACCTTCCACCTCAAAAAACTATCCAATCTCCTGGTTTCCCACCTCCGGAAAGGCAACTCACTCACCCTTCACAACCTTTCCAGCAAACCTCAACCTCCTCTCATTGCACACAAACCCAGTCTCTCCCATCTACTCAATCTCCCACTTCCAGCTCCACTCCCTCCAAAACCTCAAAATTCCAATCAACACAATCTGGAACCACAACACCCTAATTCAGTAGTTAACCTTTCCTCCAAACCTCTCTCCCAATCCGAAACCTCTGTCCTATCCAAAGGCCTCACCTTCACCCCCACTCCCAGATTCAACCAAACAGCCCTCGTCAAAGATTTATTGTCCTACACTCGTACTCTCTGCTGGAAATATCACTTTGCCACAAAGAAAAAGATCCTAATCCTACTCCAAATGATCCAACTCCCCAAGACACCATCCAAATTGAACCCTGCCTGGAACAGTTCCGTGCTCTGTCGCAGCGGGACCCACCTCCTCTTCTTCAAAATCACCCTCTCCAAACCTTCCAGGAATTTCTGACTTCCAGCCTTGCATCTCAATCCTTCTTAAAAAAACTTAATCCTACTCCCAACATCACCACTGCTGAAGCCCAGGCTATCCGTGATCTGAAGGCTGACCGATCCATCGTCATTCTTCTGGCGGACAAGGGTTCCACGGCCGTGGTACTTGATCGTCGGGAGTATGTGGCTGAGGGACTGCGTCAGCTTTCAGACAACACCACATACAAAGTTTGCCAAGGTAACCCCATTCCTGATGTCCAGGCGGAGCTTCAAGGAATCCTCAGAACCTTAGGCCCCCTGCAAAACCTTTCACCTGACTCCATCAACCTCCTACCCCACCGTCACCCCACACCCCTACCTTCTACCTTCTTCCTAAAATCCACAAACCCAATCATCCCAGCCGCCCCATTGTAGCTGGTTACCAAGCCCCCACAGAACGTATCTCTGCCTACGTAGATCAACACCTTCAACCCATTACATGCAGTCTCCCATCCTTCATCAAAGACACCAACCACTTTCTTGAACGCCTGGAATCCTTACCCAATCTGTTACCCCCGGAAACCATCCTTGTAACCATTGATGCCACTTCCTTATACACAAATATTCCGCACGTCCAGGGCCTCGCTGCGATGGAGCATTTCCTTTCACGCCGATCACCTGCCACCCTACCTAAAACCTCTTTCCTCATCACCTTAGCCAGCTTCATCCTGACCCACAAGTTCTTCACTTTTGAAGGCCAGACATACCAACAATTAAAGGGAACAGCCATGGGTACCAGGATGGCCCCCTCGTACGCCAACCTATTCATGGGTCACTTAGAGGAAGCCTTCTTGGTTACCCAGGCCTGCCAACCCAAAATTTGGTACAGATTTATTGATGACATCTTCATGATCTGGACTCACAGTGAAGAAGAACTACAGAATTTCCTCTCCAACCTCAACTCCTTTGGTTGCATCAGATTCACCTGGTCCTACTCCAAATCCCATGCCACTTTTCCTTGACGTTGACCTCCACCTGTCCAATGGCCAGCTTCACACGTCCATCCACATCAAACCCACCAACAAGCAACAGTACCTCCATTATGACAGCTGCCACCCATTCCACATCAAACGGTCCCTTCCCTACAGCCTAGGTCTTCGTGGCAAACGAATCTGCTCCAGTCCGGAATCCCTGAACCATTACACCAACAACCTGACAACAGCTTTCGCATCCCGCAACTACCCTCCCTACCTGGTACAGTAGCAAATAACCAGAGCCACTTCCTCATCCCATCAAACCCAGAATCCCCCACAGAAGAACCACAAAAGTGCCCCACTTGTGACAGGATACTTTCCGGGACTGGACCAGACTCTGAATGTGGCTCTCCAGCAGGGATACGACTTGCTCAAATCCTGCCCTGAAATGAGATCCATCCTTCATTAAATCCTCCCCACTCCACCAAGAGTGTCTTTCCGCCATCCACCTAACCTTCGTAACCTGTTAGTTCACCCCTATGAAATCCCCAAACCACCTTCCCTACCCTCTGGCTCCTATCCCTGTAACTGCCCCCCCGGTGTAAAACCTGTCCCATGCACCCTCCCACCACCACCTACTCCAGTCCTGTAACCCGGAAGGTGTACACGATCAAAGGCAGAGCCACATGTGGAAGCACCCACGTGATTTACCAACTGACCTGCCTACACTGTGATGCATTCTATGTGGGAATGACCAGCAACAAACTGTCCATTCACATGAATGGGCACAGGCAGACAGTGTTTGTTGGTAATGAGGATCACCCTGTGGCTAAACATGCCTTGGTGCACGGCCAGCACATCTTGGCACAGTGTTACACCGTTCGGGTTATCTGGATACTTCCCACCAACACCAACCTATCTGAACTCCGGAGATGGGAACTTGCTCTTCAATATATCCTCTCTTCCCGTTCCCCACCAGGCCTCAATCTCCGCTAATTTCAAGTTGCCGCCACTCATACCTCACCTGTCATTCAACATCATCTTTGCCTCTGCACTTCCGCCTCGACTGACATCTCTGCCCAAACTCTTTGTCTTTAAATATGTCTGCTTGTGTCTGTAAATGTGTGGATGGATATGTGTGTGTGTGTGCGCGCGAGTGTATACCCGTCCTTTTTTCCCCCTAAGGTAAGTCTTTCCACTCCCGGGATTGGAATGACTCCTTACCCTCTCCCTTAAAACCCACTTCGTTTCGTCTTTCCCTCTCCTTCCCTCTTTCCTGACAAAGCAACCGTTTGTTGTGAAAGCTAGAATTTTGTGTGTATGTTTGTGTTTGTTTGTGTGTCTATTGACCTGCCAGCGCTTTCGTTCGGTAAGTCACATCATCTTTGTTTTTAGATATATTTTTCCCACGTGGAATGTTTCCCTCTATTATATTGAAATCATATATAAACATATACATGAGGTTCAGGTATTAAAAACACACAGATTATAGTAGTAATAATGATTACACAAACAAATGTTAAGTCATATTCTAATACTTATAAAAACCATTCTGTCATCATTTGATATGCCACTACTACATAGGTAGTTCTTATAGAAATGCTTAAAATTAAGCACATTTTACTGTTACACACTGTCAAAAATGTCTTTAAAGAATACATAGAACTATTCAAAAGATAAAGTTTCAGCTGTTTTTTGAATTTAGTCATATCCCCAGTGACTGATTTAATATGAAATGGATGTGTATTGTATATTTTTATGCTTGAATAATGTACTTCTTTCCACTACCACACTGAGATTTTTTTTATATCTTTGTGAAAGTCATGTGTACTTCTTCTATCATGATCATGATATTCACTGTTTTGGAAATTGTATGATTATTGTTCACAAATCACATTAGTGAAAAAATGTACTGAGATTGCATGGTGAGGATCCCGAGCTGTTTGAAAAAGTTTGCACTCTAGCCATAATTCCGATGACTCTTCTCTGTGTAATAAAGCCTTTCCTCATGAATGGTTACCCCAAAATATGTTGCATATGTCATAAATAAATGAAAATATCCCAAGTATGCAGCTTTAATTGTTACCATGTCACAAACAGATGAAATTGAGCGAATGGCAAATGCTGCTGAATTCAGTCTTTGCATAGGTTGTTGATGTGAACTGACAAGTTTAGATTGTTATTTATGTGTAATCCCAGGAATTTGGAAGACTGAACACTCAGTATTTCTTTGTCACCACAATTTATTTCAATATTTTCCTGTTTTTTATTTGCAGTTTGAAACTGAATGAATTGAGTCTTGTTAACATTGAGTGACAGACCATTTGAAGTTAACCAATCTAGAGTTTGTTTGAATACAGTGGTTTCAATTTTCTCTAGACTGCAGTTTGATGTTTTGTCCATCATTATGGTTGTGTCATCTGCAAACAGGGTGAAGTGTGCTTTTCGTGTCATACAGCATGGCAGATCAATGATAAAGATGAGGAAAAGTAAGGGACCAAGGCACTCCACATTTTACTATGCCCCAGTCAGAGCAGGTAGGTGCCATAACAGAATTGTTCAATACTATCTTCTGCCTTCCATCATCTAGATATGACTTGAGCCACATCCTTACCTTACCATTTAATCCATAGTGCTCAGCCTTTGTAAGTATAATTTTGTGATCAACACAGTTGAATGCTTTTGGCAGATCACAAAAGATTCCAACTAGTGACATTTTATTGTTTATGGACTCAAGGAGTTCGTTGGGAAATTAGAAAATGGTGTGTTCAGTTGAGGTACCCTTTTGGTATCCAAACTGATGCTTATTAAGCATTTTATTTTTATTAAAATGAGCCATAATCTCTTGAACGTTTCTAGAACGTTAGTTTCTATAGGATTTTAGGGAGACTTGTTATCAATAAAATTGGCCAGTAGCTGGGAACATCAGTTTTATGACCTTTTCTGAACAGTGGTTTCACAGTTGCATATTTTAGCCTATTAGGGACAGTATATTGAGTTATGGACTCATTAAATATATGACAGAGAACTTCAAGAATAAATTTGCAGCAGTACTTGTGTACTTTGATTGATATACAGAGTGATTATAATTAAAGTTAAACCTTCAAAATAACACCACTGGTCAGAATGAAGTCAAATTGCAGTGGAATTTTATAGGAGAAAGGGGAAAATGTATGGCGGGAGGGGGGGGGGGGGGGGGGGGGAAGGGGAAAAAAAAAAAAAAAAAAGGTGTATGTGTAAGAATATGTAAATGAAAACATCTGTCATGCACACGACCCATTGAAGTTGGAATAACACGCCAGGTACACGGCTTTTCCTCCTTTTGTGTCTGCAATGTTTGCCATGACTGTCTCAATGCAGGATCACTCTCTGCTTGTAAAGCTGTGTTATAAGAATGATGACTGTGCACGTGTTGCTCTGTGGAAGTTCCAGCTGAAGGGTTTGAAAAAAGGCGCTGGTCCGGCGACTGCCATGGGTCTGGAGAAAATGATTCGGAAATTCAAAAAGACGGGTTGTTTTGGTGTGCAACTCAGTAGGGGGAGGAAACAAATTGATTCCACGTCAGTGGAAGCATTTGCCACAGCAGTGCAGGAGGAGACGAGTGGTGGTTTGCAAATGCATAGTGCACGGAGAATTGTCCGAAAAATTGGACGTACCCATGAGCACAGAGCATAAAATCCTACAAAACAGTCTCCTTTGCTATCCATTCAAAATTACTCATGTGCATGAGTTGCTTCCTGTTGACCTGCCAGCAAGAAAGACCTTTGATTTAGAGTTTCTTGTTCGCATGGAAGTGGACAATGATTGGCCATTGAAGATTTTGTGGACAGATGAAACCCATTTCCATCTGATAGCATATGTACTTCACAGAATTGTCAAATATGGGCAACGAAAATCCACACACAAATCAGCCAGTACCACTTCATCCTGAAAAGGTCACTGTGTCATGCGGGTTTATGGCATCATTTATCATAGGGCCATATTTTTTCGAAGAGACAGGTGCTTCCGGTCCTGTTACCTGGACCATCACTGATAAGTGCTATGAGTGTATTTTGTGCAACCACCTCATTCCAGCTCTCCAACAGTGTGGATGGGATCATTTTTATGCAGGATGGTGCACCTCCACATAGTGCAAATTCAGTTAAGACAGCTGCTGAAGTGCCATTTCGGAAATGATGAACATGACCCCAGAAACACTTGAATCAGTTGTGCAACATGCTGTTTCTTGATTTCAACTTGTTGCAGAAAATGGTGGACAGCGTATTGAACATGTGTTGCACCAGTCACATGGAAATTAATAATCCGATTAGATTTTGATTGATGCTTTTTATGTGGTTTTTGGCCTCAGGACAATTAAAAACTGATTTTTCAAACAATGGAAAATCCAGGATGGAATGTAACAATACCAGAGAAGGAAAGTTGCTACTCACCATATAGCGGAGATGCTGATTCGCGATAGGCACAACAAAAATAGTCACACAATTATAGCTTTCGACTATTAAGGCCATTGTCAGCAGTAGACACACACACACACACACACACACACACACACACACACACACACACACACACACACATGTAAATGCAACTTGCACACACGTCTGTAAGGCCTTCGTCAGCAGTAGACACACACACACACACACACACACACACACACACACACACACACACACACACACACACATGTAAACGCAACTTGCACACACATCTGCAGTCTCAGAGAGCTGTGAACAGCAGCACCAGTGCATGATGGGAGCGGCGACTGGGTGGGGGTAAGGAGGAGGCTGTGACGGGTAGGGGGAGGGATAGTATGGTGGGAATGGCAGACAGTGAAGTGTTGCAGTTTAGACGGAGGGCAGGATAGAAGGTGTGGAGGGTGGAGGGGGTACATAGCAGAAATGAGACAAATAAAAACAAAGAAATTAAAAGACTGTGTATGGTGGTGCAATGACAGCTGTGTAGTGCTGGAATGGGAACAAGGAGGAGGCTGGATGGATGAGGACAGTGACTAACAAAGGTTGAGGCTAGGAGGGTTATGGGACTGTAGGATGTATTGCAGGGAAAGTACCCACCTGCGCAATTCAGAAAAGCTGGTGTTGGTGGGAAGGATCCATATGGCACAGGCTGAGATGAAGCAGTCATTGAGATGAGGGATATCATGTTTGGCAGCGTTTTCAGTAGAAGGGTGGTCCACTTGTTTTTTGGCCACAGTTTGTCGGTGGCCATTCACGCGGACAGACAGCTTGTTGGTTGTCATGCCTACATAGAATGCAGCACAGTGGCTGCAGCTTAGATTGTAAATCACACGACTGGTTTCACAGGTGATGGGATAGGTGATGGGATAGGTGATGTTAGTCACCGGACTGGGGTAGGTGGTGGTAGGAGGATGTATGGGACAGGTCTTGCATCTAGGTCTATTACAGGGGTATGAGCCATGAGGTAAGGGATTGGGAGTAGGGGTTGTGTAAGGATGTACGAGTATATTGTGTAGGTTCGGTGGATGGCGAAATACCATGGTAGGAGGGGTGGGAAGGATAGTGGGCAGGACATTTCTCATTTCAGGGCATGACGAGAGGTAATCGAAACCCTGTCGGAGAATGTAATACAGTTGCTCCAGTCCCGGATGGTACTGAGTTACAAGGGGAATGCTCCTATGTGGCCAGACTGTGGGACTTTGGGAGTTTGTGGGAGACTGGAAAGATAAGGCACGGGAGATTTGTTTTTGTACAAGGATGGGAGGATAATTACGGTCAGTGAAGGCTTCAGTGAGATCCTTAGTATATTTTGAGAGGGACTGCTCGTCACTGCAGATGCGATGACCACAGGTGGCTAGGCTGTATGGAAGGGAACTCTTGGTATGGAATGGGTGGCAGCTGTCGAAGGGGAGGTATTGCTGGTAGTTATTAGGTTTGATATGGACGGAGGTACTGATGTAGCCATCTCTGAGGTGAAGGTCAACATCTAGGAAGGTGGCTTGTTGTGTTGAGTAGGACCAGGTGAAGCAAATGAGGGAGACGTTATTGAGGTTCTGGAAGAATGTGAATAAGGTGTCCTCACCTTCAATCCAGATAGCAAAGATGTCATCAATGAATCTGACCAGGTGAGTGGTTTAGGCTTCCTCTAGATGGCCCATGAATAAGTTAGCATAGGATGGTGCCATGCGGGTGGCCATAGCCATACCGCGGATTTGTTTGTAGGTAATGCCTTCAAAGCAGAAGTGATTGTGGGTGAGGATATAGTAGGTCATGGAGACTAGGAAGGAGGTTGTTGGTTTGGAATCCATAGGGCGTTTGGAAAGGTAGTGTTCGATAGCAGTAAGGCCAAGGGCATTAGGAATGTTAATGTACAGCGAGGTGGCATCAATAGTGACGAGCAGGGCACCATGTGGTAAAGGGACAGGAACTGTGGAGAGTCGGTCGAGGAAATGGTTGGTATCTATTATATAAGAGGATAGGTTCCGGGTAATTCATCCCTCAGAGCTACCCATTCTTCTTCTATTGTAGTTCTTTCCCCCATTCCTGTCAGTTGTTCCCTTATGCTCTCCCTGAAACTCTGTACAACCTCTGGTTTAGTCAGTTTATCCAGGTCCCATCTCCTTAAATTCCCACCTTTTGCAGTTTCTTCAGTTTTAATCTACAGTTCATAACCAATAGATTGTGGTCAGAGTCCACATGTGCCCCTGGAAATGTCTTACAATTTAAAACCTGGTTCCTAAACCTCTGTCTTACCATTATGTAATCTATCTGACACCTTCCAGTATCTCCAGGCTTCTTCCATGTATACAACCTTCTTTTATGATTCTTGAACCAAGTGTTAGCTATGATTAAGTTATGCTCTGTGCAAAATTCTACCAGATGGCTTCCTCTTTCATTTCTCTCCCCCATCCATATTCACCCACTATGTTTCCTTCTCTCCCTTTTCCTACTCTCAAATTCCAGTCACCCATGACTATTAAATTTTCGTCTCCCTTCATTATCTGAATAATTTCTTTTATCTCATCATACGTTTCATCAATTTCTTCATCATCTGCAGAGTCATTTGGCATATAAACTTGTACTACTGTAGTAGGCATTGGCTTCGTGTCTGTCTTGGCCACAATAATGCGTCCACTATGCTGTTTGTAGTAGCTTACCTGCACTCCTATTTTTTTATTCATTATTAAACCTACTCCTGCATTACCCCTATTTGATTTTGTATTTATAACCCTGTATTCACCCGACCAAAAGTCTTGTTCCTCCTGCCACCGAACTTCACTAATTCCCACTATATCTAACTTTAACCTATCCATTTCCCTTTTTCAGTTTTCTAACCTACCTGCCTGATTAAGGGATCTGACATTCCATGCTCTGACCCGTAGAACGTCAGTTTTCTTTCTCCTGATAAAGACATCCTCCTGAGTAGTCCTCGCCCGGAGATCCGAATGGGGACTATTTTACCTCCGGAATATTTTACCCAAGAGGACGCCATCATCATTTAACCATACAGTAAAGCTGCACATACAAGTCAATTTTCATATTTATTTCGCAATAATGGGATTTCCACCTTACATCATAAAAGTAAAGAATTGTTAGTGGTCTAATAAGTAAGTGTTTTGCTGCTGGTACTTCACTTATGAGATATTACGAACTCTATGGAATATTCACCTTTCGCATAAATAAGTAAGACCTGCCAGGTTAGCCAAGAGCGCTAATGCACTGCTTCCTCGACTCGGGTAGGTGCTCCAGCCCCAGATATAATCCGCCTGGTGGGTTACCGACGTCAGCTAGTGTTCCAGCCAGCCAGGATGTGGTTTTTAGGTGGTTTTCCACATCCTGCTAGATGAATACCAGGCTGGTCTCCACATACTGCCTCAGTTCCACGCCTCGCAGACATTTGAACAAGTTCGCATTGTTTCATGGACTACCCTCAACGCAGACAGCTGGGGTACACTGATTACAGCCTGGGGGGTATGGGGCGGTGGCAGGAAGGGCATCCGGCCACCTCTTAAAATTAACCTTGCCAAATCCGTCCTAACTGTGCCGACCCTGCAAAACTGCGGGACAGGCAAAAGAAAGAAAGAATTGCATAAATGGGCGACCTATGGGCTGTTTACACATAAACGTCAATTTTCACGTTTATTCCGTAATAATAGGATTTCCAAACTTACTTTACTGTTACCCTCATTGGGATACTTATTTCCCTGAATCTTTACTCTCTCCTTCACCAGGAAAAGTGACTCTCTAAAGTGTCACCTTCCAATCATACTGGATTCCTTAGGTTATGTGTGGATTGCAGCTGGTTATTCCTTATACTTCTTTTACTGCCACAAAATCTTTTCATGATAATTATACTTGTTATCTTGTAATCTAAATCATATATTCTCTGCCTGAGAAAAAGCAGCAGTATTTTATACAGGTTTTTGTAGATCAGTGATATAATTTGTTAATTCATGTGTATATCTTGCAAACATTAAGTTGCAGTTGAGAATTACGAATTATTTAGGAATAAAGGAGATGATCCACTGAAAAGCAGAAGAGCTGCATTGTTGATAGGTGCACAAACAAAAGGTACAGAGCTTTGCTAGCTTTCAGAATGAGATTCCTTTTTCAAGCTTGTAGAAAAAACATGCACACAACCACACAATCACTCATTCTCATGCACACACCTGTCTCCCTAAATTGTGCTCAGCCAACTGTTGGCTTTTTCCTGGCCCATGGTGAGCGTACTGGGGTGAGGTGGGGATACAGGGTGAGTATTTGTGCACCTATCAACAGCGCAGCACTTGTGCCTTTCGGTCAGTTGTCTCCTTTATTCCTAAATGATTCATAAACATTAATTGTCCATTAATATTATTGAAGGCACTAGCATTATTAAAAACCTTAACAAGTGTTCTTAATAACTGGGAAAATTTCACAAATGTTATTGACTCAGGACTGTAGTTGTGGAAAAGAACACAAGCTACGTACGAGGTGACAGTTATTAAACTATATGTAACAAAATCATCATAACTTCTGGACGGTTTGCAATAGGATGTTCAACTGCACAGCTGGCTGTGGGTCATGATGGGAATTAGTATGTGAATGTGGTTTGGTTTAGTGACGAAGTTCACTTTCACTAGGATGGATTCATCAGCAAGTAAAATTGGTGCATTTGGGGGACTGAGAATCTACATTTCGTGATTGAGAAATCTCTTCACCCTCAACTGGTGACTGTATGGTGTGCAATGTCCAGTCACAGAATAATTGGTGCAATAGTCCTTGACGGCGTGGTGAATGCCAAATGGTATGTGAAGGTTTTGGAATATGATTTCATCCCCAGTACCCAAAGTTACCCTGATTTCAACAAGACGTGGTTCTTGCAAGACAGAGCTCGACCTCATTGAAGCAGAAGAGTGTTTGGTGCCCTGAAGGAGCACTTTGGAGATGGCACTCTGGCTCTGGGGTACCCAGAAGCCACTGGCATGGGCCTTGATTGGCCACCATATTCTTCAGATCTGAACACATGTGACTCCTTTTTATGGGCTATATTAAAGACAAGGTGTACAGCAACAACCCCAAATCCTTTGCTGAGCTGAGAACAGCCATTCAGGAAGTCGCTGACAGCATCGACGTTCTGTCACTTCAGTGGATCATGCGGAATTTCTCTATTTGTCTGCACCACATGATCACCAATGTTGAATAAAGTGTGCGCATGCTGTAGTTTGTAACTAATTTCCTTTCTCTTTTTCCGTGTAGTTCAATAATTGTCACTCTGCCTTTCAGTTTTGTTCACAAAATACAGTGTGAAGTAAATATTTATACAGTTTTTTGACAAGATGAGTAAATAAACTGAATCTTTTAACTTGTCAGTGGTTTCTAGAGTAACAGCTGTACACAGAACAGTAGGTGGCAATCATCTTCCATTCCTGGTCCATTTTCAATGTATTTTTATTTTTTGACCTTTTTTTTTCACTGACATATTTTGCCCTTCTACTACTACTAACATTACGCAACACATGTTGGTCTGATTTCCTTTTTTT
This sequence comes from Schistocerca serialis cubense, assembly GCF_023864345.2. Classification (NCBI taxonomy): domain Eukaryota; kingdom Metazoa; phylum Arthropoda; class Insecta; order Orthoptera; family Acrididae; genus Schistocerca; species Schistocerca serialis. The sequence continues at coordinate 797,656,055 of NC_064639.1, forward strand.
TTTTATTAAATTAAACTTTAATGTTTATTTTTGCAAGTGTGAATCAGTCATGTTCGTTGTCATATTGTTTACTCCTTTATCTCTGTTTGTAACAATCACTAATACATTAGTACAAAAAAAATTTAAGCTGTCTCAGTCCCATTCTTCATCCCTGCAGGTGCAGTCCCAGGCTTTAATGCTGTCATTTCTTCAAGTGTTCCACTTGGCGGAGGTGTTTCAAGCAGTGCTGCTCTAGAGGTTGGAGTTTATACATTTCTGGAGGCGCTTACAGGAGAGAAAACAAAGTAAGGCTTGATAAGTGAAGCAGAGCAAAAGTAGAAAATATATTGTAATCTATGATGATGGGTGGGGGGGGGGGGGGGGAGGGGGCAATTCACATGCACATGTGTGTGTGTGTGTGTGTAATCTTGTTAAATATGTACCAGCAATTGTCTCTGACAAAGATGTAAAATCTTTGCTTTTTATAGTATCTCTGTTCTTCCTCATTGGGTACAGACTTTGTGAAATGGTTGTAAATGGAAGCCGAGTCATTTGTGAGGCTACAGAAAGCAGATGTATTACTGGTGTCTCTACAAGAAAATGATACCTAGAGAATTAATAAAAAGAGAAAATGTAGGTTCTTTGCAAGTGAGATGAAGAATGAGGAGAGGTCTTTGGTTTACTCTCTGGTGGGATGTATGAGATATTGATGACCAAGTTAAATTATGTGATGTGTACAAAGTAGCAATAAAGTAGTTGATGGGCTAAATTGTGAGTGTCAGCTGCTTATAACCAACACTCAGTGATTTGTTAAGTACCATGGTGATCCTGAAAATAGTGGACTGCTCATTCTTCCATGTTGAACACCACATGTTACTAAATGAACAATGGCCTACTGTAGCTTCACCAGAAGCAATCAAGGCATTCCATCTGTGACATAGCAGCTGACAACAAACTTCATTCAATCGTCATTTCACTCACAATGGATGGAATAAGATGGCCAGACTCCATCACTCAGATGCTACTGCACTGATACAAAACATTCTCTTCCTGTCAGCTGCACACTCTGCCACTCTGCCATGGGAACTGGGTGTCAGTTATAATGATTTCTCTACTGCCCCAGTCTACAACCCATTGTTCGTGCCTGCCACACTTTCCTCAAATTGTCCATGGGAACCAAATACAATATTCAGCAATTTGGCTCCTGCTCTGGTATTTAACCTCTCAACTATGTTGGCTGAGAAAACCATTACACAACCTTAGGACCCAAATGCTGCATGCCTCAACCTTGTTACCATGCTAGTTTTGCAGCACATCCACATATTAAATGCACCAGGTGCTCACCTGTGCTGAGATAATGTCCAGAACTCTCACCACACATAATGGGCAGAACTCAACAAGTGCTGAGTGATACGACAGTTAAAATGTGTATGGTGCCTAAACTTCCAGCATTCCATCTGGATCAACCCAATACATGGTTTAATAGTGTAGGCTACAATATTCAAGATGATATGTTCAAGTTTGTTCCCATTCTGAATAACTTAAGTGAACTCTCATATCTTATTTGTGACTTAATTGATTCTCTACCGAGCTCAAACAAGTTTGAGACTATTAAACTGCTGTTATTAGAGCAACAAATATGGCTGGTGCTTTATGAAGAAGTGCTGGGACTTAGAAATCCACTGCAATTATGATGGCTTTTGCAAAGTGCAATTACTTCAGACAGTTTGCCAACAACACATTATGTTGGATTTGGATGCTAAAACTACCTCCTTCAATAGAAGCTATATTAATTTCTCACAAGCAAGATCCTATCGACACCAAATTACAATTGGGTGATAGACTTTATGCTATTTTGCAGTTGGGTAAAGTTATGAAGCAGAGGGCCCATCACCTTTCTTTCTCCGTGGAAGCCACTGTCATGTTACAGCACTTAGGGTGAGGTTCAGGAAAAGTTCAGGTTCTCACAGACTCCATTGAGTGTGAGGCAACATGGGATACACTGCACTGTAGCAGCATATCAGTTAGCCAACGGGCAATAAACACTGCCAATTTAACATGATGCGAAGTCATTGTTCCCAAGGCTGTGACTGCATGGGCAAATGAGCAAGCTATCAAATTCACCCATGTGCAGAGCAGTTTGATGTGTAGTGGGGAGGGGGGTTAGTCTCCACATGACTCATGTTTATGTTTAATGGTTTTTGCCATTTCCTCTTCATTTACAGCTCTGACATCAAATGAAAACAAAACAGATTTCTATGGTCAGGAGCTATCAAGTGAATTAAACTACATAATTATGGACGGCTAAAATATGGTACTGATTTGATTTGATCCGATTTTATCAGGGATGCTGTTTCCTCGCCCACACCACACATCCTATATTTGGGGTCTTCTTCTATTATCCCCATTGTATGTAGGTGTTTTTGGAAATTCCCATGGCCTGTCAATAGTCCAACCATGAGTTTCATTTCCCTCCTGTTCAAGCCCAGGATTGATAGACTTCTCTTAGAACAGGCTTCAGCATCAATACCTTGCCATGTTTTTGCTTTTGGACCTAGCCCAATATTCTGCATGCTGTCTCCTTGTCCAGTCTCATAGTTTTATTTTGATCATTGCCTTGGTGATTGTCAGGACAGGTTCTGGTCCAATAAATGGTGTCATTGCCCCTATCCTGGCCAACCTATCAGCTTGCTCATTACCACCAATGCCTGTGTGACCAGGGACCCAAAATAGGTTTACCTTATTGCTTTCCCGTAGACTTTGTGGCATTCTGTCACAATCTTTGATCATGTTGCAGAGGCTGCCAGTGCTTTCAGGGCTGCTTGGCTGTCTGAATAAATAAAAATGCTATGACCTCTGTAGCACCTCTGCAAATTCTCCTCCACACACCCTGATAGCAGTACTTCTGCTTGCAACACAGTGGCCATCTTCCCTAAAGAGATTGCGGTCTCCAGCCTTGGCTGCACCCTGTATACCCCAGCCCCAACACCTTGGTCTATTTTCAAACGATCAGTGAACCAGACTATGTCCCCAGTACAGTGTCAAAATTTGTTCTCCCAGAGCTCTCTACTTCCAGTTACTGCATTGAAAGGCTTGTTGAAGCAGCCGGTTGTTATTATATAGTCAGCCGGCATTTCCCCAACCGTACCTATGTTTCTCTCGCTCAGTATTTTAGTGTGAGATCCTGGATACCTCAGTGAGTTCCAGTTTTTGACAGTCTTTAACCTATGTGCTCCAGCTTTGCCTCCATCTTTACCCACAGGTGTAATGGGGCATGTCCAGCATGGTTTCCATTCCAGCAGTGGGTGTGCTGCTAATTCCACTTGTAATGGCTAAGCATGCCAGTCTCTGCACCATAGCAAGGTCCTTAGTGGCTACCTGCTCTTCTACCTTTTTCCTCCACACTGTAGCCCCTTAAGCAATCATAAGTCTTACTACCATGGTGTATATCCAGGACATATTCTTGGGGCTTAAGCCCCAGTTTATACTACAAGGTCTCCTGGTACTCAATAAATCACCTTTTGCCTTGGAACAGGTACTCCTTACGTGAGGGGTCCATAATAGTTTCTCATTCAGGGTTACTCCTAGATATTTTGCTATCCCTTTCACTGGTAGAGTTTCATCGAGAAGCTTGAGATTCCAATATGTGTGTTGGATCTGTTGGGTTGCCATACTCTTTCACACGTTCTAGTGCAAAAAACATCAACAAAATCCTTCTCATAGAGGGAAATCTGTTGCTGATAATCTGGGCACTCATTGCAGGCGATAGTAATAGCAGCGGTTGTTGTGCAGGATACACATACTCATACTCTGGCTTACATCATGTTGGCAAACCAGTTGCCTGGAGCTTGTACTAGGGTTCATCTCAATATCCTGCAGAACCCAATCCTCCAGAACTGGTGTACACACAGTCCATCACCTCCGTGCACATTTGTCTGTCTGAAAGAACCCATTATCACACAAATGCCCAAAAAGAGCTCGAAATGTTGTGCAATACGGTGGGTGTCTGTGAGAGTACTGGTTTTGGTATATCCATGCTGCCTCTCAACTGTTTCTATCTGTTTGGCTGTACACAGACACCATCTCGGCTTGTTACCAACTTGAATACGAGACCATTCGGCTGCCTACAGTATACTGTGTGAATCACACAGCCTGCAACACACAAGGAACACATGACATGTGGTCAGAGGAACTTCCGTTCATCAGTGCCATCTACCGTGGCAACAATGCATTTTGGGACACATATTCATAGGACCTCTTTTCCTCCATTTCCAGACAGGAAATTGTCTCTGCAGTTTGTTGGTTTTATTAATGATCATCTTGTATAATATCCAAGCACAGACCATATTAACCCTTTGCATTCTGCAATGCAGAGAACTTCTGTGCACTCTTATTTAAATACCCACTGCCTGGGCAGCGAGTGTGCCACAGAGAACTGTATGAGTCTCTTTGTGGAAACAGTGATGCCACTGACCAACAAGTAGGGTGTACACTAAAACAAAATGTGCACTTTCATTCAAATATACACTCCTGGAAATTGAAATAAGAACACCGTGAATACATTGTCCCAGGAAGGGGAAACTTTATTGACACATTCCTGGGGTCAGATACATCACATGATCACACTGACAGAACCACAGGCACATAGACACAGGCAACAGAGCTAGCACAATGTCGGCACTAGTACAGTGTATATCCACCTTTCGCAACAATGCAGGCTGCTATTCTCCCATGGAGACGATCGTAGAGATGCTGGATGTAGTCCTGTGGAACGGCTTGCCATGCCATTTCCACCTGGCGCCTCAGTTGGACCAGCGTTCGTGCTGGACGTGCAGACCGTGTGAGACGACGCTTCATCCAGTCCCAAACATGCTCAATGGGGGACAGATCCGGAGATCTTGCTGGCCAGGGTAGTTGACTTACACCTTCTAGAGCACGTTGGGTGGCACGGGATACATGCGGACGTGCACTGTCCTGTTGGAACAGCAAGTTCCCTTGCCGGTCTAGGAATGGTAGAACGATGGGTTTGATGACGGTTTGGATGTACCGTGCACTATTCAGTGTCCCCTCGACGATCACCAGTGGTGTACGGCCAGTGTAGGAGATCGCTCCCCACACCATGATGCCGGGTGTTGGCCCTGTGTGCCTCGGTCGTATGCAGTCCTGATTGTGGCGCTCACCTGCACGGCGCCAAACACGCATACGACCATCATTGGCACCAAGGCAGAAGCGACTCTCATCGCTGAAGACGACACGTCTCCATTCGTCCCTCCATTCACGCCTGTCGCGACACCACTGGAGGCGGGCTGCACGATGTTGGGGCGTGAGCGGAAGACGGCCTAACGGTGTGCGGGACCGTAGCCCAGCTTCATGGAGACGGTTGCGAATGGTCCTCGCCGATACCCCAGGAGCAACAGTGTCCCTAATTTGCTGGGAAGTGGCGGTGCAGTCCCCTACGGCACTGCGTAGGATCCTACGGTCTTGGCGTGCATCCGTGCGTCGCTGCGGTCTGGTCCCAGGTCGACGGGCACGTGCACCTTCCGCCGACCACTGGCGACAACATCGATGTACTGTGGAGACCTCACGCCCCACGTGTTGAGCAATTCGGCGGTACGTCCATCCGGCCTCCCGCATGCCCACTATACGCCCTCGCTCAAAGTCCGTCAACTGCACATACAGTTCACGTCCACGCTGTCGCGGCATGCTACCAGTGTTAAAGACTGCGATGGAGCTCCGTCTGCCACGGCAAACTGGCTGACACTGACGGCGGCGGTGCACAAATGCTGCGCAGCTAGCGCCATTCGACGGCCAACACCGCGGTTCCTGGTGTGTCTGCTGTGCCGTGCGTGTGATCATTGCTTGTACAGCCCTCTCGCAGTGTCCAGAGCAAGTATGGTGGGTCTGACACACCGGTGTCAATGTGTTCTTTTTTCCATTTCCAGGAGTGTATTTACATAAGCACTACAACACAAAATATTTCATTCTGTGCTATTTTTTGAAACATTCTTCAGGGTGGACTGTTTTCATCATAATTTCAGTTGAATTGTTCACAAATGAATAACTGTCATCATCAAAACCATTGTCATTCTTGTTTTCACTTTTATCTCAATACACAGAATACAAAAGTATACCTAGTTGGCAGAATTATGCAGCATTGATACCTAGTATAGTCAACTTTGAGAATGGAGCATATGAGAGCTACAAAAAATCATGTCAAATGGGGCTTGACATCGGAGTGGAAAACAAAATTTGCCATGTTGAGCAACACTTGCTAATGGAATACAAAGGGTTAAACCATCACTGCTGTTTTTCACCAGCTTCCTTTAAACTGTAACAGTAGTTTACTGTATAATATCTTTATGTTGCTAGAGCCAGAAAACTGCTTCAGACTCTCAACACTGTTCAAACTATCTTATAAAATTTTAATCACACAGAAGTATCACCCATTTTAAAAAGGGGAGTTGTCAGGTGGGCTTACTTTCCTTTATCCATTTCTGTCAGTGGAAATATTACTTCATTGCCTACCTGACTGACACAGCCACTGTACTGGCCAATTTACGAGCCATAGCCAGTATGAACTTCAATCAGCCACAGCACTCACTTAATTATAATTTGTGGACTTTAAAAAGGCACATGACTCCGTAGATAGAGACACATTAGTAGAAGTGCTGAAAGAATTTGGACTAGATGATAAGACGACGACACTTATTCAGCAAACACTAACAAACACCCGATCACAAATTAAATTTTTAGAAGAACTGTCAGAGCCCTTTGAAATCGCAACAGGTTTGAGACAAGGGGACAGTCTCTCTCCAATCTTGTTCAACTGTGTTTTAGAAAAAGGTATCAGGGAATGGCGAAAAGAAATGCGTCAGTTCAACTTTCCAAATGGAATTAGGCTAGGCTGCAAACAGTCTGGGCTTACATTTGAATGCCTCGCATTTGCATTGATATAGTGTTTTTTGCAGAGAATCTGCAAATTTCAACTAAACAGATTGAAGTACTCAAGGAAACAGCAGTGAAGGTAGGATTGCAAATATCTTTTGAGGAGACACAATATATGAACGTAAATGCCACTGATCCAGTCTGGACAATTAGGACCAAGTATGGTGACAACAAAAGAGTTCAGAGGTTCAAGTACCTAGGAGGGATTTTGACACCAAACAACAATGAAAAGGCAGCAATTGAAGAGTGGGCAAGAAAAATGGAAATAGCATTCAGATTGTGTCAGAACACATACAAATCTAATCCCTCTCATACCAGGCCAAGTTCCAACACTACAGCACAGTTGTCAAACCTGAATGTTTATATGCATCTGAGATAACAGCCAAGAAAGGACTTTCAGACTTGGAGAAGAAAGAAAGGAAATTCCTAAGAAAGATTCTTGGACCCAGAAAAATATCAAATGAATTTACGTTCGGCTTCAGATCAAATCAAGAACTTTATCAACGATATGAAAATGTCACCACCACAATGAACAAAAGAAGACTGTCTTTCTAAGGACATATTGAAAAATGGAATGAGGAGGCTCGCCAACAAGGAGAACAGGAAAACTCAAGTTCCATGTGTGAAAGAAGTGCAGTGGGATCTAGAAAAATGCAGGATCAGAGCAGAATAAATTGTGAACTGGCAGATCTTTAGCAAAAAAGTTGTGGAGGTGAAGGAATTCTTCAAGGAGAAAACGAGGAAGAACAGAGTATTCTTGGTAGAAGAACATGCACGAGAGACCCAGCGGATGAAGGAGTGATGGTGAAAGAGGAAGGAAGAGAACTTAAGAAAGTGAGGGAAGTTGTGTAATGAAAATAAATAAATAAGCAAAATAATAATAATGAAAAACACCAGAACCAATCCTTATGATAATAAAAATTAAATACATGAAATTTTAATGCTTTAAAACAAATTGTACAAAATTCAAAGTAATATACTGAATTACAAAGTATAACAGTATTTGACATTAACTGTGATTGCATAAATGATGGGAATATGAATGTGAGTGTCAACATTATTTTGCACTATGCCTTCCCTTACTTTTACCAGATCCCCTAGTTATTTTCCAGGTATCTATCACCCCCAACTTGGCTTCACCTTGGTTCCTCTTCCCTTTTCAGTTGTTATAATATCACAACTACATTACTATTCTAATATTTTTTTTTATTACCATTCTCAAATTTCCATTATTGAGTTTCTTTACTTTTGGTTGGATTTTAACGCATTCTGCACCAAGTGAATGCTTACATCCATGTAATTCCCACATACTGAATCTTGCAAATTGTCTTATTTGTTTATACACTGAAGAGCGAAAGAAACCAGTACACCTGCTTCATATTGTGTAGCATGCAGGAGTGCCACAACACGACAAGGTGTGGGTTCAACTAATGTCTAAAGTAGTGCTGGAGGAATTGACACCAAGAATCTTGCTGGGCTGTCCATAAATCCATAAGAGTATAGGGAGGGGTGGGGGGGGGGGGGGCAGGAGATCTCTTCTGAACAGCATGTTGCAAGACATCCCAGATAAGTTCAATGATATTCATGTCTGGCGACTTTGGTGGCCAGTGGAAGTGTTTGAACTCAGAAGACTGTTCCTGGACCCACTCTGTAACAATTCTGGACATGTGGGATGTCACATTGTCCTGCTGGAATGCACAATGGACACACATGGATGCAGGTGATAAGACAGGATGCTTTTATGTGTGTCCCCTGTCAGAGTCATATCTAGACATTTCAGGGGCTGCATATCACTCCAGCTGCACATCCCACATCCTTACAGAGCCTCCACCGGCTTGAACAGTCCCCGGTTGACATGCAGGGTCCATTAGTTCATGAGGTTGCCTCCATAACTGTACACATCCACCCACTTCATACAATTTTTAACAAGACTTGTCCAACCAGGCAAGATGTTTCCAGTCATCAACAGTCCAATATCGGGTTAACGTTTCTAGGCAAGATGTCTAGCTTTGTGTCATGCTGTCATCAAGGGTACATGAGTGGGCCTTCGGCTCTGAAAGCCCATATCGATGATGCTTCATTGAATGGTTTGCATGCTGACACTTGTTGATGGCCCAGCATTGAAATCTGCAGTAATTTGTAGGAGGGTTGCACTTCTGTCATGTTGAATGATTCTCTTCAGTTGTCATTGGTCCCGTTTGTACAGGATCTTTTTCTGGTCGCAGCAATGTCAGATATTTGATGTTTTACCGGATTCCTGATATTCATGGTATACTCATGAAATGGTCACATGGGAAAATCCCCACTTCATTATTACGTCGGAGATGCTGTGTCCCATTGTTCGTGCGTCAACTATAATATGATGTTCAAACTCACTTAAATCTTGATAACCTGCCATTGTAGCAGCAGTAACCAATGTAACAACTGCACCAGACACTTGTTGTCTTATATAGGCATTGCCGACCACAGCGCCATATTCTGCCTACTTACATATCTCTGTATTTGAATACGCAAGCCTAAACCAGTTTCTTTGGTGCTTCACTGTATATTCAAGTAAACATGACATGAAGTATGAAAAATTTCCTTTTTATGTTGTACTGCAGTGCCTGGTATTTCCCAGGTTTGATATCTGCGACATTAAGTGATTGGTGCTGTGCCTTGTTGATACTCACAGCAAATGGAAGCCGCATAGGAAACTGCAATCATTTTAACCAAAGGCATTGTTTGAGCTCAGTTTTCATGGTCTCGAGTAGGGATGTGTTTGAGCACGACTCAAATTGTGTGAACAGCTCAGAAAATCGTGGGTTTTGTTTGTTATTTTGATCAGCACGCAATCTAGTGACTTCTGTTGGTACTACATCCATGATCTGCCTTAGCATTTGTATGACAATGCAGGTTTTCATAATGAAAGTTACTGAGTAACACAGACTAAATATCTTGTAGGGTATATTCAATAAGTAACAATGACAACTAATCAATAAATAAGAGTTTGCAATCGTGTTTCTGTTAAATTCTCGAGCTTTCACTCAGCACATGCTCTAGTGATGTCTGATGGTGCTATCTTCAACATGGATTTTGCCGCCGTAATTTATTTTCATGATAGGAGTTATTTTGTTTGTAAGGCATTTAACTTTTCATTAATTTTTTTCATTCTGTATGTAGAACTTTGAAGTAAATCAGCCAAGAAATTTGAAGTAAATTGGCCAAGGGCTTTGAATATATAGCCATCTCTGCCCAAATGCTCATTCGGAGATCAAGTAGAAATTTGAAGTAAATCAGCAAAGAACTTTTGAAGATTTTTGATAACAACTGTTCCCCTTTGTATATTACATACATAATATGTTTCAAATCAGATTACAAATCTTATGCAGACAGTGATTTTCCTCTTGTCTTGAAGGTAAAGTGTGCAGAATTTTGTGAAGACCAGAATAAAACTATAGATTTGTATGAATTATACACAAAAATGGACACTCTTTTTTTGTTATATATATGGTGTGATATTTTTTTGTTTCAGCCTCCAAGACAAGGCGTTAGCATGTCAGAAAGCTGAACATACATTTGCAAACATGCCTTGTGGCATTATGGACCAGTTTATTTCAGTGATGGCCAAAGAAGGCAGTGCCTTACTTATTGATTGCAGGTCAGTGAGGACTTTAGAAGTTTCACTAAAAAAAAAAAAAAAAAGATGAGACTTACTAAACAAAAGCGCTGGCAGGTTGATAGACACACAAACATACACACAAAATTCAAGCTTTCGCAACAAACAGTTGAACGGTTGCTTCAACAGGAAAGAGGGAAGGAGAGGGAAAGACAGAAGAATGTGGGTTTTAAGGGAAAGGGTAAGGAGTCATTCCAATCCCGGGAGCGGAAAGACTTACCTTAGGGGGAACAAAAAGGACAGGTATACACTGGGAGCACCACCTACTCCAGTCCTGTAACCCAGAAGGTGTACACGATCAAAGGCAGAGCCACGTGTGAAAGCACCCACGTGATTTACCAACTGACCTGCCTACACTGTGAAGCTTTCTATGTGGGAATGACCAGCAACAAACTGTCCATTCAAATGAATGGACACAGGCAGACAGTGTTTGTTGGTAATGAGGATCACCCTGTGGCTAAACATGCCTTGGTGCACGGCCATCACATCTTGGCACAGTGTTACACCGTCCGGGTTATCTGGATACTTCCCACTAACACCAACCTGTCAGAACTCCGGAGATGGGAACTTGCCCTTCAGTATATCCTCTCTTCTCGTTATCCGCCAAGCCTCAACCTCCACTAATTTCAAGTTGCCGCCGCTCATACCTCACCTGTCTTTCAATAACATCTTTGCCTCTTTACTTCCGCCTCGACTGACATCTCTGCCCAAACTCTTTGCCTTTACAAATGTCTGCTTGTGTCTGTGTATGTGCGGATGGATATGTGTGTGTGTGCGAGTGTATACCTGTCCTTTTTTTCCCCCTAAGGTAAGTCTTTCCGCTCCCAGGATTGGAATGACTCCTTACCCTTTCCCTTAAAACCCACATCCTTTCGCCTTTCCCTCTCCTTCCCTCTTTCCTGATGAAGCAACCGTGGGTTGCGAAAGCTTGAATTTTGTGTGTATGTTTGTGTGTCTATCGACCTGCCAGCGCTTTTGTTTGGTAAGTCTCATCATGTTTGTTTTTAGATATATTTTTCCCACGTGGAATGTTTCCCTCTATTATATTCATATCATATATATACACCATCCCTAATGACTGCACTGTTGATGAGACATTAAACTCTAATTTCCATCTACTTTACTCCACAATAAGAATTATTTATTTGTTAATGGAATATTTTGTCTGCCAGCTATTTCAGAAAATAATAAATAGCCTGCAACCAATTCTGTCAGATTTTGACAGCTTTTTTAGAAAAACTTCTTCTATATGTCCTGGTATTATAATTTTTATTAAAGTAGAGACTGTTTAGGAGAAAAACAACATGTTTACTTTCTAATTGACAATAAAAAAATTATATTAATGTCACAGCACTACTTCATAATATACCTTTGTGCTTCTCAAAGTGATCAGTTAATGGACAGAGTGTTACTCACACAGTCAAAGTGTGTTCAAATGTGTGTGAATTTCTAAGAGACCAAACTTCTCAGATCATTGGTCCCTAGACTTACACATTACATAAACTAACTTATGCTAAGAACAACACACACACACACACACATGCCTGAAGGAGGAATGGAATCTCCGCCGGGAGGGGCCACGCAGTCTGCGACATGGCGCCTCAAACCACGAGGCCACTTCACGTGTTCACAAAGTCAGGAAGGCATGTTTTACACCTACATGTACCAGTTATTAGGGTTTCTTCCCATTCCATTCACAGGCAGAATGATTGTTTGAATGCATCTGCATGTGCAGTAATTATTCTAATTTCATCCTCATGGTACCAGTGTGAGTGATACATTGGAGATTATAGTATATTCCTAGAATCGTTACTTGAAGCCAGTTCTTGAAACTTTGTTAATAGACTTCCTCAGGATAGCTTACGTCTATCTTCAAGAGTCTTCCAGTTCAGTTCCATCAGTATCACTGTGAAACTCTCTCTTGAATCAAACAAGCCTGTTACCATTCATGCTTCCCTTCTCTGGTGTACATTCAATATCCCCTTTTAGTCAAATTTGGTATGGGTCCCACACACCTGAACAGTATTCTAGAACAGGTTGCATGAGTGATTTGTTAGCCATTTCTTTTGTAGACTGATTGCACTTCCCCAGTATTCTGCCAATAAACTGAATTCTACCACTTGCTTTATCCACAACTGAGCCTATGTGATCACTCCATTTCATATCCCTACAACATGTTCCACCCAAGTATTTGTATGAGATGATCAATTCCAACAGTGACTCGTTGATGTTATAATATTATGAAAAGGATAGTTGCTATATGCTGAGTAGCAACTATGCTTTTCATAACAGTGTTACAATCCATCCTGGATTTCCCATTGTTTCACTGATATTATAGGATACTACATTTTTTCATTTTGTGAAGTGCACAGTTTTAAATTTCTGAACATTTAAAGCAAATTGCCAGTCTTTGCACCATCTGACTGAATATTTATGCAGCTTCTTTCAGAAAATATTTCATTATAGATAACTGCATCATCTGAAAAAAATCTGAGGTTACCACGAGGGTAATCCCAAAACTAAGGTCTCCTATTTTTTTGTAAGTACATAGACCTGTTTATTTCTACAATGGTTTACATCAGTTTACAGCTTGAACATTTAGCTATTTTTTGACACAATCACCATTTCTTTTGATGCATTTTTGTGCTGTTCAGAAAGTTATGAACCTCTTCTTTCACCTCGTCGGCGGAGCTGAATCGCTTTCCGGCCAAATATTCTTTTAACCTTGGGAACAGGTGATAGTCACTGCGCACCAAGTCAGGAATATAGGGTGGGTGGGTGATTATGTTTCACTGAAACTGTTGTAGGAGAGTGATGTGTGGGCGAGCGTTGTCATGGAGAATGTGTACGCCATAGCTCAACATTCCTCTTCTCTGGTTCTGAATTGCCCGTTTGAGTTTTTTCAGAGTCTCACAGTACCTGTCAGTGTTAATTGTGGTCCCAGCGGCATCAGCTCCAACGACGAGGTGAAAGAAGAGGTTCATAATGTTCTGCAGCATGGCGGTGAGCTGGTATGACATGGGCGTACAAAAACTGCCACAGTGTTTACAAAAATACATCGCCAGAAATGGTGATTATGTCGAAAAATAGCTAAATGTTCAATCTGTAAACTGATGTAAACCATTGTAGAAATAAACAGGTCTATGTACTTATAAAAAAATAGGAGACCTTACTTTTGGGATTACCCTTGTATTAATATTGCCTGCAAGGTCATTAATATACAACATGAATAGCAAGGGTCCTAACACATTTCTGTGGGGAACTCCTGAAGTTACTTCTACATCTGATGACGACTCTCCATCTGATGTAACTTTCTGTGTCCTCCCTATCAAAAAGTCCTCTATCCAGTCACAAATTACACTCAGTACCCCACAGGTAGGTTAGAAAATTTAAAAAGGGAAATGGATAGGTTAAAGTTAGATATAGTGGGAATTAGTGAAGTTCGGTGGCAGGAGGAACAAGACTTGTGGTCGGGTGAATACAGGGCTATAAATACAAAATCAAATAGGGGTAATTCAGGAGTAGGTTTAATAGTGAATAAAAAAAATAGAAGTGCGGGTAAGCTACTACAAACAGCATAGTGAATGCATTATTGTGGCCAAAATAGACACGAAGCCCACGCCTACTACAGTAGGACAAGTTTATATGCCAACTGACTCTGCAGATGATGAAGAAATTGATGAAACGTATGATGAGACAAAAGAAATTATTCAGATAATGAAGGGAGACGAAAATTTAATAGTCATGGGTGACTGGAATTCAATAGTAGGAAAATGGAGAGAAGGAAATGTAGTAGGTGAATATGGATTGAGTATAAGAAATGAAAGAGGAAGCTACCTGGTAGAATTTTGCACAGAGTATAACTTAATCATAGCTAACACTTGGTTCAAGAATCATGAAAGAAGGTTCTATAAGTGGAAGAAGCCTGGAGATACTAGAAGGTATCAGATAGATTATATAATGGTAAGGCAGAGATTTAGGAAGCTGGTTTTAAATTGTAAGACATTTCCAGGGGCACAGGTGGACTCTGACCACAATCTATTGGTTATGAACTATAGATTAAAACTGAAGAAACTGCAAAAAGGTGGGAACTTAAGGAGATGGGACCTGGATAAACTGACTAAACCAGAGGTTGTACAGAGTTTCAGGGAGAGCATAAGGGAACAATAGACAGGATTGGGGGAAAGAAATACAGTAGAAGAAGAATGGGTAGCTCTGAGAGATGAAGCAGTGAAGGCGGTAGAGGATCAAGTAGGTAAAAAGACAAGGGCTACGAGAAATCCTTGGGTAACAGAAGAAATATTGAATTTAATTGATGAAAGGAGAAAATATAAAGATGGAGTAAATGAAACAGGCAAAGAGGAATACAAATGTCTGAAAACAGGAAGTGCAAAACAGCTAAGCAGGGATGGCTAGAGGACAAATGTAAGGATGTAGAGGCTATATCATTAGGGGTAAGATAGATATTGCCTACAGGAAAATTAAAGAGACCTTTGGAGAAAAGAGAACCACTTGTATGAATATCATGAGCTCAGATGGAAACCCAGTTCTAAGCAAAGAACGGAAAGCAGAAAGGTGGAAGGAGTATATAGAGGGTCTGTACAAGAGTTATATACTTGAGGACAAAATTATGGAAATGGAGATGATGTAGATGAAGATGAAAAGGGAGATATGATACTGCGTGAAGAATTTGACAGAGCACTGAAAGACCTGAGTGGACACAAGGCCCCGGGAATAGACAACATTCCGTTAGAACTACTGTCAGCCTTGGGAGAGCCAGTCCTGACAAAACTCTACCATCTGGTGAGCAAGATGTATGAGAAAGGCGAAATACCCTCAGACTTCAAGAAGAATGTAGTAATTTCAATCCCAAAGAAAGCAGGTGTTGACACATGTGAAAATTACCAAACTATCAGTTTAATAAGTCACAGGTGCAAAATACTAATGTGAATTCTTTACAGACAAATGGAAAAACTGGTAGAAGCCGACCTTGGGGAAGATCAGTTTGGATTCCGCAGAAATGTTGGAACACGTGAGGCAGTACTGACCCTAGGACGTATCTTAGAGAATAGATTAAGGAAAGGTAAACCTATGTTTCTGGCATTTGTAGACTTAGAGAAATCTTTTGACAATGTTGACTGAAATACTCTCTTTCAAATTCTGAAGGTGGCAGAGGTAAAATACAGGGAGCGATAGGCTATTTACAATTTGTACAGAAACCAGATGGCAGTTATGAGAGTCAAGGGGCATAAAGGGAAGCAGTGGTTGGGAAGGGAATGAGACAGGGTTGTAGCCTATCCCCGATGTTATTCAATCTGTATATTGAGCAAGCAGTAAAGGAAACAAAAGAAAAATTCGGAGTAGGAATTAAAATCCATGGAGAAAAATTAAAGCTTTGAGGTTTGTCGATGACATTGTAATTCTGTCAGAGACAGCAAAGGACCTGAAAGAGCAGCTGAATGGAATTGACCTTGTCTTGAAAGGAGGATATAAGATGAACATCAACAAAATCAAAACGAGGATAATGGAATGTAGTCGAATTAAATCGGGTGATGCTGCGGGAGTTAGATTAGGAAATGAGACGCTTAAAGTAGTAAATGAGTTTTGCTATTTGAGGAGCAAAGTAACTTCTTTTGGTCAGAGTAGAGAGAGGATATAAAATGTAGACTGGCAATGGCAAGGAAAGTGTTTCTGAAGAAGAGAA
Organism: Schistocerca serialis cubense; assembly: GCF_023864345.2. Taxonomy (NCBI): domain Eukaryota; kingdom Metazoa; phylum Arthropoda; class Insecta; order Orthoptera; family Acrididae; genus Schistocerca; species Schistocerca serialis. The sequence continues at coordinate 797,672,341 of NC_064639.1, forward strand.
ATCTGTTAACATTGAGTATAGATTTAAGTGTCAGTAAGTAGTTTCTGAAAGTATTTGTATGGAGTGTAACCGTGTATGGAAGTGAAACGTGGATGATAAATAGTTTGGACAAGAAGAGAATAGTACCTTTCGAAATGTGGTGCTACAGAAGAATGCTTAAGATTAGATGGGTAGATCACATAACTAATGAGGAGGTATTGAATAGAATTGGGGTGAAGAGGAGTTTGTGGCACAACTTGACTAGAAGAAGGGATCGGTTGGTAGGACATGTTCTGTGGCATCAAGGGATAACCAATTTAGTATTGGAGGGTAAAACTCATAGAGGGAGACCAGGAGATGAATACACTAAGCAGGTTCGGAAGGATGCAGGTTGCAGTAGCTATTGGGACATGAAGAAGCTTGCACAGGATAGAGTACCATGGAGAGCTGCATCAAACCAGTCTCAGGACTGTGGACCACAACAACAACAACCCCACATGATTGTACTTTTGACAATAAACAGAGGTGTGGTACTGAGTCAATAGCTTTTCAGAAATCAAGAAATACTGCATCTACCTGACTCTCTTGAGCCAAATCTTTCAGTATTTCATGTGAGATAAGTGTGAGTTGAGTTTCTCATGATTGGTGATTTCGAAAACCATGCTGTTTGGGATTGTGATTAATATATCTCATTATGGTTGGGCTGAGAATATATTCTAAGATTCTACAGCAAATCGATGTAAAGGATATTGGGTGGTAGTTTTGTGGATCACTTCTACTACCCTTCTTGTAGACAAGTGTGACCTGTGCCTTTTTCCAAGAACTGGTCGCAGCTTTTTGTTCCAGGGACCTACAACAGATTTTACTTAGAAGAGGGGCTAACTTAGCTGCAAATTGAGTATACAATCTGACAGGGATTCCATCAGGCCCTGGAACTTTGTTCAATTTTAACGATTTCAGCTGTTTCATGACACCACTGATACTAGTATTTATTTCATTCATTTTTTCAGTGGTACTGTAATGTTGCTATATTCTTGAACATTACTTAAATTAACTTAACTTGGCCTTGAGTTAGTTCATTTGATGAAAGAATATAACAGTTTCCACCTTCATAAAATTTATTGACAAACTGAGCTCCATACTCGTCACATTAACGAAACACTGACTCACATACTTCACAGATCTCTTTGACTGACTGACAAAACAACAACTCAACAACTAACTCGCAGCCTTGCTGCATCACTTTATATAGAATTTTAACAATAAATTTCAAAATAACCCATTATTAATTTTGTACAATTGTGATGTTACAATTAAAATTTACAAAACGTAAAGAAACTAATGTTACAGGCAAATAAGGAATAAAATACAATATCGTATTACATAAATTTTTATAGTATCATCACTATTTGTAAATATGAAAATGGATCTGAACTTTAATTACAACAATGTCTCTTGTATTATTTTAGTTACATAATTAATTACAGTTTGGATTTGGTTACTAACATTCAATGACAGTACAAATCTCGTGCTTTATCTGACTGCATACAAGAAAGTTACAAATAAGGCCTCAAATTCTGAAAATCATAAAGTTGTGTGATGTAAGCAATTGGAGAGTTAATTAGAAATGTAATTACAAAGGATATTAATTACAGAGGAGGACATAAAAATAGATAACAAATGAAAATACGTCACTTGGTAATAATTTTTAAGCCGTTTCTCGAGATAATGAGGTTCTCTGTGTCAACCCAACAATCAACTGTAATTAAGGTAATTAGAGGTGCCAGACACTTATGCCAACATTTCCATAGCCCTGTAACATTTGTTACTAAATATCTCTTACTTCAACTTCTCAACTAGGTTTTTGATTTGGAACTTGTACATAATTTTTGTTAATGACAACAATCTATAGACAATTATGATAATATACATTCATCCAGAATAAAAAAAAACTGTATTTTGGCAAATTGGACTGAATAATGTATCAGAAAGACACACAAAAGTCTCCAGGAAGCACTGAATCGTCCGAAAAACACCTGGATGCATAAAAAAAAGTTGTATCAGACATTTCATATGAATCTAAGGAGAGGGTGTACCATTACAGTACAAGTATTAAATTAGGACAATTCTCCTCTGTTTTCCTTTATACAGGAACACTTGAAAATGGAGTTATGCATTTCAGATTTTGCTTTGCTATCCTCAATTTCAGTTCCTGTCTCATTCGCTAGGGATCTGGACACTGACTTTGAAGCCACTAACAGTCTTTAGATATAACCAGAATTTCTATGGGTGTTGTGAAATATCATTTGTTTGTTTATTTATTTTGATCTAACATCAACTGATGACAAAAAAGTTTTTTTTTTTTTTTGTTCCAGTCTTCTGGAGAGTCGGAGCCTTACTTACTAGAGTTCCATATTGTTGCCTGTAATTATTATCTTTACAACTTTTTCTAAATTTAGTTGGGAGAAAAATGTTACATATAAGAACTGTACATAAAAAATTTGCTATTGCAATACACAGATTAAGAAATTTACAGTTTGTACACAGTCTTCATATCTGAGATTCAGATATTTACAGTTTGTGGCATAGTCTAAGATCTGAGATTCATATATTTTTAGGCAGATGGTCTTCCATCACATGAGTGCACTAAATCTAGTAACCCATCTTTTGAATACACAGGAGATATTAGGATGGAAGCAATTTGACAATATTCTGCTGCAGTAGTCATTGAAAGCATCACCCATTCTTCTCTTGAGAGCCAAATGCATCTCACTCAGTATCTCTCTATCTATAGCCGTATGGTTTGATTTACCCTATTATGCAATAACCTCGGTTTCCTTAGAAGTTTCTTTACAGTGACTATATACCATAGAGATTACCTCCCATTATGAATTGTTCTACTGAATACACATCTATCCAGTGCATGGCCAACTATTCTTTTAAACTTGCTCCTGCCCTGTGCTGAAAGTTTCAAGTTTCTTACTGGGATATGATACTACTGATTTTTTATCTAGTTTGCCGGCCGGAGTGGCCGAGCGGTTCTAGGCGCTTCAGTCTGGAGCCGCGCGACCGCTACGCTCGCAGGTTCGAATCCTGCCTTGGGCATGGATGTGTGTGATGTCCTTAGGTTAGTTAGGTTTAAGTAGTTCTGAGTTCTAGGGGGCTGATGACCTCAGATGTTAAGTCCCATAGTACTCAGAGCCATTTTTTTTATCTAGTTTACTGAACATATATATCGTTCTGCTTGTTTTAGTTGTCCTTTGTACTTGGGTAATCATCCCATCCTGCTCACTGATACCGGTTTTGATGTGGACACCCTCAGAGAGGTCAGGTCTATTTGTTGCCATTAGGTCCCTTATATTTCCATCATGAGTGGGGTTCCTAACTATTATTCTAGGTAGTTTTCAGAGAAGGCATTTACTATTGTTTCTCAGGTTGTCTTATCACACCCACTGCTAACAGAACTGTAATTTTCTGAGTTAATTGTTGGGTGATTAAAGTCTCCACTGATGATTGCAGCATGACTGGGGAACTTCTGTACAAGTGAATTGAGGTTTTCTCTAAAGCTTTTGGTTACATGAGGAGATGAGTTGAGGGGGCAACAGAAGGATCTAATTAGCATTTTAAGTCCACCCCCAGTACTAAGCTATCCCCTAACAATCTCACATTTAGCTTCTTGTGGATTTGAGTTTTTTGTCTGCTGTGATAAATACACCACCTCTATTTCCCACTTGCCTATCATTTCAACATATACTTAAATTTTCCCCAAAAATCTCACTCATCAATTTCAGGTTTCAATGAGCTTATATGAGCTGATATGTTTATGATGCTTTGTCGTAGTTGATGATCTATATGCAGTAGTTTAAGGACACTGATCTAAGATGAATATGTTAACTGAGGATATTCAGTGTATATTAAGTATTTTGTGCATTACAAGAGTAAATGTGTTTTCAATTAATGTATATTTGTCAGTAGTATGTGATGCTATTGATTCATTGACAACTAAATACTTAACATGTTTCATTTTAAAATGTCATAAATAATTAATTTTAAAAGTCTAAAATGATGAGCTGAATAGTTTAGCAGAAAAAATAGTCTCCATTTGCTTAGCAACAACCTGTGGAAACAACACATTGTTGTTTGCAGTTTTCCCAGGAACAAGTTTTCTAAACAAACACAGTAAGTCAAGCACCTTCAAATCTGTCAGATTAACTGGTTAAAAAAAATTGCAGATGCTAGCAATGAACCTAAAATATCAGGAGTTAAAAGTGAATTGTGGATATAGTTTGGTGAAGACACATGGAAAACAGACCACCAGTCTAAATATTAGAATGCAAGCGAAATTATAAAGAAGATAAAGGGATCAGAATCAGAAAGAGAACAGCGTGCTGGCAGAGTTAAGGTGCCCACAAATACAACAGATTTGTAGGAATAACAACAGGAACTATAAAGGGGAACTGTGAGAGGTGTAGAACATTACTCATATTTTGAAAAAAAAAGGAAAGGTACAATCATAATCTGTAGGTATGAAGTAGTCAAAAGGTAAAGTAATGAAAAAAAAGTGTGCTGCAGCAAAATTTTACACCAGTTGCGTGAAGGAGTGCTATGGTCCAACTCTATAGCTTGAATTTTGCAGTGATGTTTTTACTTAAGACAATACATGATGTATTTTTTCCAGTTAGTTAAAGTTGCGATGTAAGTTTCGACACTGTTCTCACAATTTCCATAGTTGACTGAGGTGCTGTAAAATATTGGAGATGTACAGGGTGATAATAATAAGTTCAAGTTAAAAAAAAAAACTGCTGCTCAGAATGATCTCAAATTTGAGTGGAACATTATTAAAGAAGGGGGAAACATTATGGAAACAAAAAAATTGTAATGAAAATGTTTCAGCTAGATGGCACCGTAAGTCATCATCATCTTGGACAGTTTTCAACCTCTGGCCAGGTCTGACTGGAACATAAGCCTCTCCATTGTCTTCTGTCTTGCCACTGTCTCTCCATCTTCACCTTGGTCCAGTCTTCTCCATTCTTCCAGATGCATTGCTCCACTCCTTTCAGCCATCTGTCTCTCAGTCTTCCTCTGTCTCTTTCTTTCCAGTTTCATCTCGTGTAGGTTCATTTGCTTAACATACCCATACCAACCCAGCCTTGATTTCTCTATCTCCTCCTGTAATGGTTCCACCTTCGTTAACTCTCTGATCCTCTCATTTCTTAACTTATCTATCTTTGTCACTCCAGTACTGTTCTTCAAGAATTCCATCACACTAGCTTCCTTTCATAACCAAGGTTTGGAATGCATATGTCAGGATTGGGACATAGTATGACCAGTATATAACCTTTTTATTGATTTGGGGTACATCCTCGCTCCATATCAGGCTTCTGACACTCTTCCGTAATACTTCTGCTTTTCTCCCCCGCTCATTTATTCCTGTGTCATTTCCTTCTTCCTGTATCAGGCATTCTAGGTAGCTGAAACTCTCCACTCTCCTCAACCACTTTCCTCAAATGTTCCCCACCAATTGTTATTCCAGTTGTTCCTCTCTCCTTCGCTCTTGTTGTGATAACATAAATACACTCGGCTACAAACGACATATGAATCACAATACAATGGCTATGGTGTGAATTGCACATCAAACTAACAGTACTGTGCAATGTGTATGACTGCCCAAGTTTGGCATTCAACAGTTGTTGACAAGGTCATGTCACACCAAATGGGAAAAATTAGTTTTTAACTGTCCTGAGATCAGAAACTGCATAAAACAACAATGAAATTGATTTTTAACTGTCTTGAGCCTGACACAAGACATTTTCAATATGCTATCCACTGTTTTCTGCCACAAATTGAAATCCAATAACAGCATGTTGCATTAACAGATTGGAGTGTCTCAGGGGCTATGTTCAGTTTGTGTTGGGTAATGCATGCCTTCGTTTCAGTTACATTTGTAATTGGAGCACTGAACACAGCATCTTTCAGATAATCCCACAGCCAGAAGTCACACCAATTAAGATCAGATGATCTGGATGGTCAGACTTGAAGGAAATGACTACTGATAATTCTAGCCTTTTTGGAATTCCTTTGCAGCAGCTGCTTCACTGGCTGTGCATTGTGTAAAGAAGTGCCATCTTGCATAAAATGATTCTACCCACACATACACACTATTGAAGGGTTGGAATGACATTGGTGTTCAAAAGACACTCGTAGCATTTACCAGTGACGGAGCAGATAACAGGACTCATGGGACACATCTCCTCGAAAAAATACAGCAGAATGCAGAATGAAGCAGTACCAGTTGACGTGTGAACAGATTTTCCATTGTACATATTCTGCAATTCTGTGTATTAACATGTCCTTGGAGATGGAAATGATCTTTGTATGTCTGAGAATGTTCCATTGCTATTCATTATTCATATCTGTGCGAGCAAGAAATTCTAGAGCAAATATTTGTCAGTTGCAGATCAGCATGAAGCAACTCCTGAATGTGGATAAATTTGTATTTATAGCAATGCAAGATGTTTTGTAGAATTTTATAATTTTATACATCAACCACACAGACGTGTTCAAAATTCAGGCAACTCCCTGTGAACTGCGTGTTTGCTTGGATAACAGGCACATAAATAGGATGGAAAACTGACCTTTCCATTTTTTTTTTTTTTCCTTCTTCTTCTTCTTCTTCTTCTTCTTTTTTGTGTGTGTGTGTGTGTGTGTGTGTGTGTGTGTGTGTGTGTGTGTGTGTGTGTAGTTTAACAATGTTTTCATTTCAATGTAGTAGAATTCCACCTGGGTCATGTCATAAGTTCTCCTTGATATTTTGGCACATGGACTCATCTTGATGTGTTTTCTGGTGACTGCTGCTCTACTCATGTTGGAGTCCTGTATACATAGGCCATTACTCCCCCTGTCACTCCATTCCTGCCACTGTCCATGCTGGTGGTGGTGGTGGTGAAGGTGATGATGGTGTTGGTGGAGGCAATACACAGCTGTAAACTTTGGTCTTCAGTGTCCATGCTGTTGCCATTGAGTGCCACCCTCACAGTACTGTATGCCTTTCTTTTTCTCAGCTGAATGCAATAGTCCACACCTGACTCACTTGTAGGCAATCCAGAAGGAGGAAGATTGCCTAAGTATCTTAATTTTGTTATAATCTATAGTATGTCAGTTTTTATTCTGTGGTCAACTATGTCTGATGTAGTGTAATTCAGTCTATCTTCACAGCACCTCTCTTCTACTGTGCATACAGTTTCCTCAATGTGTGCTTTGCCACATTGGAAGGGGATCTAGTTGACCCCTGGTTTGTGAAGTCCTCCTTTACTGAACCTAGTAGGTGTCAAGGTTTTTGAGGTGTGTGGAATATACATTTAACATTGTTCACTCCAAGATTCTGCTGACTTCTTTGGAGGCATTGTCAACACATGGGATGTATTCTAGTGATCTGTGATCATCTCTTTCTTCCTGTTGTTGTCTAGGATCAACTTGTATAAAACCATGCCATGACTGCTTGCTTCTACTGTACCAATTTCATTAGCAAGTTGTCTCCAGGTGCTTCAGCTCAGTTGGAAGGCTTTCTTGGTCACAGATGAATTGTGTCTTCTGAACAAGTGTGTGTAAAATGCCTTCACGCTGGGAGCTGTGATGAGTACTAGAGGCGTGTAGATACAGATCAGTGTGTGAAGGCTTGCTGTACACATTGTTTCCGGCATGCCGTCTGGTTGCCATTTGACCAGGATGTGAAGAAAATGGGAGAGTGCCATTCTGTTCCTCCACCATGGTTAACTGTATCTCGGGGTGAAGAGAGCTGAAGTGATGGAGAAATTCGTCTAAGCTGTCCCTTCCATGTGGGCAAACAGTAAATGTGCCATCCACGTAACAGTAGAAACAAGTTAGTTATAGTTGTACTTGCTCTAGGGCCTTCTCCTTGAAATCTTTCATGCACAAATTCCCCACAACCAGTGATGTAAGACACTCCATCTTGATATGTATATATGATGCTAAAATGAGCAAAACAGCAGTTGTCAGGATGCACCTCAGGATGGCGGCAATAAGTCTGTTTGCTGAAATATCATGGAGAACTTAACAGTGTGAACCGAGTGGACACCTAGAATTCTACAAGTTAGAAGTATTCTGTGGAAACATCAGATTAGATTTTCAATCTTCCTTATGTTTTTGTTGACCACTCAGTGTCTCAAACATGCAGTGAATGGTTACCTTTTCTAGTTCCATTATTCAAATAAAGACATTGCTGGGAGAAATTTTGTTCTGAGGCAGACTTCTTGTTCACAAATTATAGTGGAAGTCTATTCTGGGAAAGAATAATTACATTTAATGTGACTTGAATTTGCGTTGGGACCCTGATTGGAAACGGCATGGCATGGGGAAACAATTTCATACCTTAAGAAAAAGTTCCTGATAAAATGTATAGTATGAAAAATCATGTTTATCTGTTTTATCTTTTAGTCATTTCAAAAAAGCTGTGTGTTACAGTGTATTATTAGTTGCAAGCATCCATGAAAAGTCATGAAATAAATTAAATTTGTTTTTGTGAAGAAAGAAGAACATGCTTGCTAAGGAAAGTAATATTCTTGCCCTAGGACAATTCTTTTCCAGAAAGTGTCCATTCATTACTTCAAACCAATCAGATTTCTACCAAAGTAGTTATTACAGTTTCTCAATCACTAAGGAATGGAGAAATGTGCAGAACTAGTTTCCTTTTAACAAAGAATAATTTTTATTTTTTCTATAATGAGTCAATGGCAAAAATAATATTTTGAATGTCAAAATATCAGTATGGAAAGGGAGGGAGCACTGAAAACAGGGGTTCTGTCATAAACATACAAGTAATCATAGAGGAAGCTCTCCTCTTCATATGCTTGAAAAGATTTTGTATAAACAATAGATTTTTTGTGTAATTTTCATAGTGTAAATTATTGATGGAACTTATCTCTTAAGGTTATCTCTTTGAGGCATCCCACATTCCTTCTCAAAGCTTCCAGTGACTCTGGTGCAAAGGCATATTTCTAAATTAACACTTCCCTATTTCCAATTAATCCTATTGTTATACACTTATTTTATCTATTAAAGATTTTGTGAATTCCCCACAATACACCTAATTATGAACAAAGTCTTAAAAATAACTTTGTTTCATGCACATGAAGAAGTTGAAATCATGTGGAACCAAGTTCAAGCTATAAGACAAGTGTTCAATACTGCTTTACTTGAACTGACACAATAACTGGCATGAAGTGCACACTGCACTCAAAATTGTTACTTGATAAGAATGTTGGTTTGGCAATGAATGGTTGAGTGCTGCTCAGCAAACACAAAAAATATTGTGTCTGTTCTGTATTAACTTTTTTGAACACTCAGCACAAAAGGCCAGACTTTTTTCCTGGCCCATCAAGCCCCTTCCCTGTTCTCATTCTAGCACTACACAGCCCTCATTCCACCAATGCACCCAGTCTTTTTACTTCTCTCTTTTTCCACAAATCCCCCACCTCATCCCCGCCCACCGTCTAATCTCCCAACTGCACCTAGCTGCCCTACCCTCTCTCCACCACATCATTGCCCGCTCCCCAGCAGCACTTCACTGTCCCCCACCCCTACCCTGCTATCCCTCCCCTCTCCGCCCCAGCCTCCTCCTTACCCCCACCCAGTTGCCCCTCCCATCATGCATTGCTGCTGTTGCTCACAGTGTGGCTTCAACTGCCAGAGGCTGCAGTCATGTTTGTGAGTTGAGTTTGCGTGTGTGTGATCTATTTTCATCAAAGGCCTTTGATGGCCACAAGGTTATATTGTGACAGTCCTTTTGTTGTGCCTATCTGCAACTCAGCATGTTCACTACTTTCCTTTTCATAATATTGTTACATTACATTCTGGATTTTCCTCTGTTTGATATTCATATTAGTTTGTAGATAATTTCCTAACAATTGTTTAGGCTATTTCCCATGTTGGAAGGTAAAGCTGTGTTTATTAATTATAAATTCACGTACTGCATTCTATTATTTCTTTTAATATAACCACCTCTTACATTTTATTAGTATCTTAAAACTGCTTTTTATTACGATATTTGTCCACATTGCCTATGCTGTACTTGGAGTGTTATAAAATAAAATGTGCAGGTGCATTCATATATTCGCTAATGTCCAACAAAACCATGACAGTTTATCAGTCGTTGATGTTTCAACATTATATAGGCTCCAACTGTCACTGTTCACACTGCAACAGGTAGTACCTGAAAGCTATAACTGCATAGGTAGAAAGTCTAGTTCTGAATAACAAACTGTTTGTTGCTATGGCCAAGTCCAAAAAGTTGTTTGATGCAGCTCTCCATGGTACTGTATCCTGTGCAAGCCTCTTCATCTTTGAATAACTGCTGCAACATTCATCTTTCTAAATCTGCTTACTGTATTCATTTGTGGGTCTCCCTCTATGATTTTTACCCCCACACTTCCCTTCAGTACTAAATTGGTGATCGCTTGATGTCTCAGAATGTGTTTTGTCAACTGATCCCTCCTTTTGGTCAAATTGTGCCACAAAATTTTTGTCTCCCCCAATTTTATTCAGTACTTTCTCATTAGTTGTGTGATCAACCCATCTGATTTTCAGCATTCTTCTCTAGCACTACATTTTGAAAGCTTCTGTTATTCCTTTATATGAACTGTTTATCATCCATGTTTCGCTTTGATACATGGCTAAACTCCACACAAATACCTTCAGAAAAGATTTTCTAATGCTTAACTCTATATTTCTTGTTAACAAATTTCTCTTCTTCAGAAATCTTTTCTTGCCATTAGCAGTCTACATTTTGTATCCTCTCTACTTTGGCCATCATTAGTTATTTTGCTGCCTAAATAGCAAAACTCATCTAACAATTTAAGGGTCTTGTTTCTTACTCTTATTACGTTAGCATCACCTGATTTAACTCAACTACATTCCATTATCCTTGTTTTTCTTTTGTTGACATTCATCTTATTATATTCTCCTTTCAAGACATTGTCCATTCCACTCAACTGCCCTTCCAAGTCCTTTGATGTCTCTGACAGAATTACAGTCTCATTGGTAAACCTCAACATTTTTATTTCTTCTCCCTGAGCTTTAGTTCCTCCTCCAAATTTTACTCATGTTTACTTTCCTGCTTGTTCAGTGTTCATATTGAATAACATCAGGGATAGGCTACAACCCTGCCTCATTCCCTTTTCAATCACTGCCTCCCTCTCATATACCTTGACTCTTGTAACTGCCATCTGGTTTCTGTACAAGTTGTAAACAGCCCCTTTGCTTCCTGCATTTTACCCATGCTACCTTCATAATTTCAAAGAAAGTATTTGAGTCAACATTGTCAAAAGCTTTCTCTAAGTTTACAAATGCTATAAATGTAGATTGTCCTTTTCTTAACCTAGGATAAGTTGTAGAGTCAGTATTGAGTCATGTGTTGCTACATTTCTCCAGAATCCAAATTGACCTTCCCTGAGATCAGCTTCTTCCAGTTTTTCCTTTCTTCTGTAAAGAGTTCGTGTTAGTATTTTGCCTGCATTTCTCCAAAATCCAAACTGATCTTCCCTGAGTTCAACTTCTGCCAGTTTTTCCATTTTTCTGTAAAGATTTCATGTTAGTATTTTGCAACCATGACTTATTAAACTGATACTTTGGTAATTTTCACACCTTTCAGCAACTGATTTCTTTGGAATTGTAAGTCTGAGGGTATTTTGCCTGTCTCATACATCTTGCACACCAGATGGAAGAGTTTTGTCATCACAAGATGGAAGAGTTTTTTCATCGCTGGCCCTTCCAAGGCTATTGGTAGTTCTAACAGAATACCATCTACCCCTTGTTTCAATTTAGATCTTTCAGAGCTCTGTAAAATTCTTCCTGCAGTATCACATCTCCCATCTCAGCTTCATCTATGTCCACTTCCCTTTCTATAATACTGCTTTCAAGTTCATGTCCCTTGTATAGGTGCTCTATACATTCCTTCTACCTTTCAGCTTTCCCTTCTTTTCTTCAGATTGGTTTACCATCTGAGCCCTCAATATGCATACAGCTACTTCTTCTTTCCTGAAAGGCCTCTTTAATTTTCCTATAAGCAGTATCTATCTTTCTCCTAGTGAAATCTGCTTCAAAATTTGTACACCTGTCCTCAAACCATTTCTGCATAGCAGTTCTGCACTCCTGTCAATCTCATTTTTGTATTCCCTTTCATGTGCTTCATTTCCTGTATTCTTAAATTTCCTCCTTTCATAAATTAAATTAAATTTCTCATGTTTCATCCAAGAATTTGCACGAGGCCTTGTCTTTTTACCTGTCTGAAGCTCTGCTTCCTTCACTGTTTCGTCTCTTAAAGTTTCCCATTCATCTTGTACTGTATTCCTTTCCCCTGCTCTAGTCAGTCATTGCCCAATGCTTCCTATGAAATTCTCAACAACCTCTGATTCTGTCAATGTATTCAAGTCTCATCTCCTTAATTTCCTACTTTTTTCCAATTTCTTGAGTTTTAATCTACAGTTCGTAACCAATAAATTGTGGTCAGAGTCAACTCTGCCCCTAGAAATGTCACCCAATTTAAAATCTGGTTCTTAAATCTCTCTCTAACCATTATATAATCAATCTGAAACCTTCTGGTGTTTCCATGTCTCTTTCACTTATACAACCTTCTGTTATGAGTCTTAAACCATGTGTTAGTGATGATTCAATTACACTCCGTTCAAAATTCTGCCAGATGGTTTCCTCTTTCATTCCTTTCCCCAGGTCCATATTCACCTGCTATTTTTTCTTCTCTTCCTTTTCCTATTATCAAATTCCAGTCCCCCATCACAATTAAATTATCATCTCCTTCAATTATCTGAATAATTTCTTTTATGTCATCATGTATGTCTTCAATCTCTTCATCATCTGGGGAACTATTTAGCTTGTAAACTTGTAGTGGGTGTGGGCTTCGTGTCTATCTTGGTTGCAATAATGTGTTTACTATGCAGACCTATTTTCTTTTTCATTATTAAACCCACTCCTGCATTACCCCTATTTCACCTTGTATTAATAACCCTGCATTCACCTGACCAGAAGTCTTGTTCCTCCTGCCACCAAACTTCACTAATTCCCACTATTTCAAACTTCGACCTATCCATCTCACTTTTTAAATTTTCTTACCTACCTGCCCGACCATGTGATCTGACATTTATGGCTCTGATCAATAGAATCTCAGTTTTATTTCTCTTGATGATGACATCCTCCTGAGTAGTCCTCACCAGAAGATGTGAGCAGGGTACTACTTCACCTCTGAAATATTTTACCCAAGAGGATGCCATTATGATTTAACCATACAGTAGTGCTGCATGTCCTGGGGAAAAATTACGGCTGTAGTTCCTCTTGCTTTCAGCTATTCAGAGTACCAGCACTGTAAGGCCATTATGGTTGATGTCACAAGGCCAGATCAGCCAATCATCCAGTCTGTTGCCCCTGCAAGTACTGAAAAGGGCTCCTCTGCAGGCACCATGGAGGGATGAGCTACAAACTCGAAAATGCAATAGCACATATTATCAAAATCCTTCAATGAAAATAACCAACTGCACTTTACATTTAATAACTGTTAATCATGTGTGTGCAGCCAGAATTAATTCTTGATTGTTCATTATTGTATGAGTAAGTTCAGAAGATTTTTTTGTCAGGCTGTATTAGAATAAAGTTTGTAAGTACTGGCACAATACTGCCAATAAACTTATTTTTACACAAAAAGCACAACTTAGTTTAATAATGGTACTGAAGCTTCTCAGTAACATAATCACAAATATAGAGATAATAATTCATGTTCACATTTACAGTAACAAAACGTTAGTAGAAACATTATCACTTTCTGAATACTATGTCTAGTTGCTTATGCTGGTCCTTACGCACACTGACTTCCATGATGACAACAATGCCTCAAATCAAATGTCAAGCACCAGTGCATTACTGTAATGTTCAGATATAGTGTAAGGTATGATGACAGTATGCTCACAATCTGGCACAAAAAAGCTTCCCACAGTTTTTGTGAAATTGTTGTTGTTGTTGTGGTCTTCAGTCCTGAGACTGGTTTGATGCAGCTCTCCATGCTACTCTATCCTGTGCAAGCTTCCTCATCTCCCAGTACCTACTGCAACCTACATCCTTCTGAATCTGCTTAATGTATTCATCTCTTGGTCTCCCTCTACGATTTTTACCCTCCACGCTGCCCTCCAATACTAAATTGGTGATCCCTTGATGCCACAGAACATGTCCTACCAACCGATCCCTTCTTCTGGTCAAGTCTCCCCAATCCTATTCAATACTTCCTCATTAGTTATGTGATCTACCCATCTAATCTTCAGCATTCTTCTGTAGCACCACATTTCGAAAGCTTCTATTCTCTTCTTGTCTAAACTATTTATCATCCATCTTTCACTTCCATACATGGCTACACTCCATACAAATACTTTCAGAAAAGACTTCCTGACACTTAAATCTATACTCGATGGTAACAAATTTCTCTTCTTCAGAAACGCTTCCCTTGCCATTGCCAGTCTAGATTTTATATCCTCTCTACTTCGACCATCATCAGTTATTTTCCAGAATGAGATTTTCACTCTGCAGCGGAGTGTGCGCTGACTTGAAACTTCCTGGCAGATTAAAACTGTGTGCCCGACCGAGACTCGAACTCGGGACCTTTGCCTTTCGCGGGCAAGTGCTCTACCAACTGAGCTACCGGAGCACGACTCACGCCCGGTACCCACAGCTTTACTTCTGCCAGTACCTCGTCTCCTACCTTCCAAACTTTACAGAAGCTCTCCTGCGGGAGAGCTTCTGTAAAGTTTGGAAGGTAGGAGACGAGGTACTGGCAGAAGTAAAGCTGTGGGTACCGGGCGTGAGTCGTGCTCCGGTAGCTCAGTTGGTAGAGCACTTGCCCGCGAAAGGCAAAGGTCCCGAGTTCGAGTCTCGGTCGGGCACACAGTTTTAATCTGCCAGGAAGTTTCAAATCAGTTATTTTGCTCCCCAAATAGCAAAACTCCTTTACTACTTTAAGTGCCTCATTTCCTAATCTAATTCCCTCAGCATCACCCGACTTAATTCGACTACATTCCAGTATCCTCGTTTTGCTTTTGTTGATGTTCATCTTATATCCTCCTTTCAAGATGCTATCCATTCCGTTCAACTGCTCTTCCAAGTCCTTTGCTGTCTCTGACAGAATTACAATGTCTTCGGCGAACCTCAACATTTTTATTTCTTCTCCATGGATTTTAATACCTACTCCCAATTTTTCTTTTGTTTCCTTTACTGCTTGCTCAGTATACAGATTGAATAACATCGGGGAGAGGCTACAACCCTGTCTTACGCCCTTCCCAACAACTGCTTCCCTTTCATGTCCCTCGACTCTTGTAACTGCCATCTGGTTTCTGTACAAATTGTAAATAGCCTTTCGCTCCCTGTATTTTACCCCTGCCACCTTCAGAATCTGAAAGAGAGTATTCCAGTCAACATTGTCAAAAGATTTCTCTAAGTCTACAAATGCTAGAAACGTAGGTTTGCCTTTCCTTAATCTTTCTTCTAAGATAAGTCGTAAGGTCAGTATTGCCTCACGTGTTCCAGTATTTCTACGGAATCCAAACTGATCTTCCCCGAGGTCGGCTTCTACTAGTTTTTCCACTCGTCTGTAAAGAATTCGTGTTAGTATTTTGCAGCTGTGGCTTATTAAACTGACTGTTCGGTAATTTTCATATCTGTCAACACTTCCTTTCTTTGGGATTGGAATTATTATATTCTTGTTGAAGTCTGAGGGTATTTCGCCTGTTTCATACATCTTGCTTGCCAGATGGTAGAGTTTTGTCAGGACTGGCTCTCCCAAGGCCGTCAGTAGTTCCAATGGAATGTTGTCTACTCCGGGGGCCTTGTTTCGACTAAGGTCTTTCAGTGCTCTGTCAAACTCTTCACGCAGTATCGTATCTCCCATTTCATCTTCATCTACATCCTCTTCCATTTCCATAATATTGTCCTCAAATACATAACCCTTGTATAGACCCTCTATATACTCCTTCCACCTTTCTGCTTTCCCTTCTTTGCTTAGAACTGGGTTTCCATCGGAGCTCTTGATGTTCATACAAGTGGTTCTCTTATCTTCAAAGGTATCTTTAATTTTCCTGTAGGCAGTATCTATCTTATCCCTAGTGAGGTAAGCCTCTACATCCTTACATTTGTCCTCTAGCCATCCCTGCTTAGCCATTTTGCACTTCCTGTCGATCTCATTTTTGAGACGTTTGTATTCCTTTTTGCCTGCTTCATTTACTGCATTTTTATATTTTCTCCTTTCATCAATTAAATTCAATATTTCTTCTGTTACCCAAGGATTTCTACTAGCCCTCGTCTTTTTACCTACTTGATCCTCTGCTGCCTTCGCAACTTCATCCCTCAAAGCTACTCATTCTTCTTCTACTGTATTTCTTTCCCCCATTCCTGTCAATTGTTCCGTTATGCTCTCCCTGAAACTCTGTACAACCTCTGGTTCTTTCAGTTTATCCAGATCCCATCTCCTTAAGTTCCCACCTTTTTGCAGTTTCTTCAGTTTTAATCTACATGTCATAACCAATAAATTGTGGTCAGAGTCCACATCTGCCCCTGGAAATGTCTTACAATTTAAAACCTGGTTCCTAAATCTCTGTCTTACCATTATATAATCTGATACATTTTAGTATCTCCAGGGTTCTTCCATGTATACAACCTTCTTTCATGATTCTTAAACCAAGTGTTAGCTATGATTAAGTTATGCTCTGTGCAAAATTCTACCAGACGGCTTCCTCTTTCATTTCTCTCCCCCAATCCATATTCACCCACTACGTTTCCTTCTCTCCCTTTTCCTACTCTCAAATTCCAGTCACCCATGACTATTAAATTTTCATCACCCTTCACTATCTGAATAATTTCTTTTATCTCATCATACATTTCTTCAATTTCTTCGTCATCTGCAGAGCTAGAAATTAGGAAACCATAATAAAACATCCAGGCCACTGTGTCTGGGGTTCTCAGGGCCTATAGAAAATCAAAAGGCCACATTGTAAATCAAATTACTAAAAGTTATTCCTAAAGACACTGAAAATAGATAAAAATGAAAAATTATATCAGGAAAAATATATATGGTCACAAAAGTGAGAAACAGTATAATAGAAAAATTATTTAAAGTAAGTGCACTTGGTTATAACCAAATATGAATGGATAAATACACAGTAGTTTCATTGAAACTGCTAAACATCCAGGTAAATAACATAATGTTTAGGAAAAAGTACTGCGAGCGAAAATGTTTTCTCGTGTCATACTGGACACCATGCTTTCTGTCCTTGAATTCCATAACTGAATCCATGTTGATAAAAAGACAACAGAAAGAGTAAAACATAAAAAACACAGTAATACTTGCCCTTGCCACTTGATTCTTGTGGCATATGTAACACCTTGCACACTGTACAGTAACATCTCAGGCATACATGAACACTGCTCTGTGGTTGGGTTGTGGTTGCTGTACTAGTGGGTCAGTTGTATGACCAGTGTGTTCTAAACAACACAGTCCCACAGTCAAATTAAACAGTGATGTTGGTTCACTAACTAAAATTATTCTTTCAACATTTCTGTGTAAAGAAATAGACACAGAAATGATTTTTTTCACTTTGCGGGACATAGATTGCAGATCAACAATGCCATTTTTCACACAGTTCACAAACACATCTTGACTGCTGACACGTTTTGTACAATAGCATAACTGTATGGATGCATTTCACAGGGGTGCAATGAGACAAGTTACAATCTTGCCACCGGCCGCTGGTGGCCAAGCGGTTCTAGGCGATTCAGTCTGGAACCGTGCGACCGCTACGGTCGCAGTCTTGAATCCTGTCTCAGGCATGGATGTGTGTGATGTCCTTAGGTTAGTTAGGTTTAAGTAGTTCTAAGTTCTAGGGGACTGGTGACCTGAGACGTTAAGTCCCATAGTGCTCAGAGCCATTAGAACAATATTTTTTTTTTTTTACAATCTTGCCTCCGCATGTATGTCCATCACATTCGAAAAAGACTTCCTTACAACTCAACTATTATGACTCCATTTCTACATGCAATCTTCGTACACTAACACAAAGCAAAGACAAACATTATGACTCCCTTTCTACATACAATCTTCATACAGTAACACAAAGCAAAGACAAACATTTTACTCCAATCTTCAAAATTTTAAACAGATCTTAGTGTGAAAAATATAAGCTGGAGACTTCTGTTCATTTCACTCTCTCTACTTTTTACAAAGTTATCACAAAAATTTTATTACTAATATTCCTACTCTTTATGTTCTCACAGTTCATAAAAGTGTGAAGTTTAATCTAAACTTTCCCAACTTGCACAGGGAGAAAACATTGATGTTTAACAAGCTTGTATTACATTATAAGAAAAATTTTAATTAGTGTTCATTTTGCACTTACCAAAGATAATACAAGTAAAACACAGAAATGTTTGAAGTTTGACACAAATCTTTTCCTTTTGCACTCACCAAAGATAATACAAGTAAAACACAGAAATGTTTGAAGTTTGACACAAATCTTTTCCTCCAGTATCTTACTTCATTCTTTTATCATAAACATGAACAAATGCTTCATGATTGGTTGTACTGAAATTTAAATTTTTTTGTCATTTACTCATTCTGTTTTCTACCCATTCAATATTCATAGTAATGATGTTCTCCACTTTATTTCCTATGAGTTCCTTCACTGATGTTCCATACTTATATCATTCTTTCAGTTGACCTGAACTTCTCTCTTTCACCAGTTTTATCTACTCAGAAGAGTCAGACATATGTTTTCGAAATTTTATTCATCCTAAAATTAATTTAGTAGAAGGATATGACATAAGAAATGGAAAAACTGGTCATCTCAGAGTGACTTTAAAGAAGGTGTGAATTCCAGCAATTATACAACTAAGTACAAATAAATGATGAAAGGTCTTTGCATATAAAAAGTATAGTTTTTAAACAGAGGATATTATCTCATCAACATATCAAATAAAAGACAGTAGGATTTTCAACCAAGTATAAAACTCATATCATATTCAGAGGATTCAGACTTTTATTTTTTGATTTACCTAATGAAAAATTGATTATTTTAATGTAATGTTTACAAATTCCTCCCTCCCCCCCCCCTCCCCCCCCTCCCCACAGTCTAATCTACATTAGTGTAGGTGTTCTTTTTTTTCCAGGAGAACATATAGTACATACAAATAATAAAAGAATGGGTACCAAGAAATTATAATTACGAGTACTAAACATTGTTTGTGGCAATCTTCTTTGGGACTGCAGAGTAATGACTTATGTCTGTACATCAAATATAGGTATTAAAAAACTAAAGAGACAGACATGAGAAACATAAGGAAAGTCAATATATACTTTAAAAAATCCCTAATAATTCTCATTGTCTTCTTGTCTAAACTGTTTATTGTCCATGTTTCATTCCATACATGGCTACACTCCATACAAATACTTTCAGAAAAGACTTCCTGACACTTTATACCATCTCTACTTCAACCTTCATCAGTTACTTTACTCCCCAAATGGCAAAACTCATTTACTACTTTAAGTCTCTTTTTCTATTGTAATACTCTCAGCATCACCTGATTTAATTCAACTATATTCCATTATCCTCATTTTGCTTTTGTTGATGTTCATCATATATCCTCCTCTCAAGACACTGTCCATTCCGTTCAGCTGCTCTTCCAGGTCCTTTGCTGTCTCTGACAGAATTACAATGTTGTCAGAAAACCTTGAAGTTTTTACACTCCTGGAAATTGAAATAAGAACACCGTGAATTCATTGTCCCAGGAAGGGGAAACTTTATTGACACATTCCTGGGGTCAGATACATCACATGATCGCACTGACAGAACCACAGGCACATAGACACAGGCAACAGAGCATGCACAATGTCGGCACTAGTACAGTGTATATCCACCTTTCGCAGCAATGCAAGCTGCGATTCTCCCATGGAGACGATCGTAGAGATGCTGGATGTAGTCCTGTGGAACGGCTTGCCATGCCATTTCCACCTGGCGCCTCAGTTGGACCAGCGTTCGTGCTGGACGTGCAGACCGCGTGAGACAACGCTTCATCCAGTCCCAAACATGCTCAATGGGGGACAGATCCGGAGATCTTGCTGGCCAGGGTAGTTGACTTACACCTTCTAGAGCACGTTGGGTGGCACGGGATACATGCGGACGTGCATTGTCCTGTTGGAACAGCAAGTTCCCTTGCCGGTCTAGGAATGGTAGAACGATAGGTTCGATGACGGTTTGGATGTACCGTGCACTATTCAGTGTCCCCTCGACGATCACCAGTGGTGTACGGCCAGTGTAGGAGATCGCTCCCCACACCATGATGCCGGGTGTTGGCCCTGTGTGCCTTGGTCGTATGCAGTCCTGATTGTGGCGCTCACCTGCACGGCACCAAACACGCATACGACCATCATTGGCACCAAGGCAGAAGCGACTCTTATCGCTGAAGACGATACGTCTCCATTCGTCCCTCCATTCACGCCTGTCGCGACACCACTGGAGGCGGGCTGCACGATGTTGGGGCGTGAGCGGAAGACGGCCTAACGGTGTGCGGGACCGTAGCCCAGCTTCATGGAGACGGTTGCGAATGGTCCTCGTCGATACCCCAGGAGCAACAGTGTCCCTAATTTGCTGGGAAGTGGCGGTGCGGTACCCTACAGCACTGCGTAGGATCCTACGGTCTTAGCGTGCATCCATGCGTCGCTGCGGTCCGGTCCCAGGTCGACGGGCACGTGCACCTTCCGCCGACCACTGGCGACAACATCGATGTACTGTGGAGACCTCACGCCCCACGTGTTGAGCAATTCGGCGGTACGTCCACCCGGCCTCCCGCATGCCCACTATACGCCGTCGCTCAAAGTCCGTCAACTGCACATACGGTTCACGTCCACGCTGTCGCGGCATGCTACCAGTGTTAAAGACTGCGATGGAGCTCCGTATGCCACGGCAAACTGGCTGACACTGACGGCGGTGGTGCACAAATGCTGCGCAGCTAGTGTCATTCGACGGCCAACACCGCGGTTCCTGGTGTGTTCGCTGTGCCGTGCGTGTGATCATTGCTTGTACAGCCCTCTCGCAGTGTCCGGAGCAAGTATGGTGGGTCTGACACACCGGTGTCAATGTGTTCTTTTTTCCATTTCCAGGAGTGTATTTCTTTTCCATGGATTTTAAATCCTGCTCCAATTTTTTTCTTTTATTTCCTTTACTGATTGCTCAATATACAGATTGAATAACATTGGGGATAGGCAACAACCCGCTCTCACAACCTTATCAGCCACTGCTTCCCTTTCATGCTCCTCGACTCTTATAACTGCCATCAGATTTCTGTACAAATTGTAAATAGCCTTTTGCTCTCTGTATTTTACACCTGCCACCTTCAGAATTTGAAAGAGAGTATTCCAGTCAACATTGTCAAAAGCCTTCTCTAAGTCTACAAATGCTAGAAATGCAGGTTTGTCTTTCCTTATCTTCCAAGATAAGTCAGTATTGCCTCTCATTTCCGAACATTTCTACCAAATTGAAATTGATCTTCCCCGACGTCGGCTTCTTCCAGTTTTTCCTTTTGTCTGTCAAGAATTCGTGTTACTATTGTGCGACCGTGACTTATTAAAGTGATAGTTTGGTAATTTTCACACCAGTCAACGCCTGTTTTATTTGGAATTGGAATTATTGTTTATTCTTGAAGTCTGAGGGTATTTCGCCAGTGTCATACATCTTGCTCACCAGATGGAAGAGTTTTGTCATGGCTGGTTCTCCCAAAGCTGTCAGTAGTTCTAATAGAATGTTGTGTACTTCCAGGGCCTTGTTGCAACTTAGATATTTCAGTGCTCTGTCAAATTTTTCAAGCAGTACCATATCTCCCATTTTATCTTCACCTACGTCCTCTTCCATTTCCATAATATTGCTCTCAAGTACATCGCCCTTGTATAGACCCCCTATATATTCCGTCCAACTTTATGCATTCCCTTTTTTGGGTAGGACGCATTTTCCATCTGAGCTCTTGATATTCATACAGGTGGTTCTCTTTTCTCTAAAGGCCTCTTTAATTTTCCTGTAGACAGTATCTACCTTACACCTAGGAATACATGCTTCTATATCCTTACATTTGCCCTCTAGCCATCCCTGCTTAGCTACTTTGCACTTAATCTCATTTTTGAGACATTTGTTTTCCTTTTCACCTACTTCATTTACTGCATTTTTATATTTTCTCCTTTCAGCAATTAAATTCAATATCTCTTCTGTTACCCAAGGATTTCTACCAGCCCTTGTGTATTTACCCACTTGATCCTCTGCTGCCTTTACTATTTCATCTCTCATATCTACCTATTCTTCTTCTATTGTATTTCTTTCCCTTGTTCTTGTCAATTGTTCCCTAATATTCTCTCTGCAACTCTCTAGAACCTCTAGTTCTTTCAATTTATCCAGATCCTATCTCCTTAAATTCCTACCTTTTTGCAGTTTTTTCAGTTTCAATCTACAGTTCATAACCAATTAATTGTGGTCAGGGTACACATCTGTCCCTGGAAATGTCTTACAATTTAAAACCTGGTTTGTAAATCTCTGTATTACCATTATATAATCTATCTGATACCTTCCAGTGTGTTCAGGTCTCTTCCATGTATACAACCTCCTTTCATGATTCTTAAACCAAGTGTTAGCTATGATTAAGCAAAATTCTACCTCACCCCCTGTTTATATTCACCTACTATTTTTCCTTCTCTTCCATTTCCTACAGTTGCATTCCAGTCCCCCATGACAGCTAAATTTTCATTTCCCTTAACCACCTGAATAATTTCTTTTATCGCATCATACATTTCTTCAATCTCTTCGTCATCTGCGGAGCTAGTTGGCATATATACTTGTACTACTGTTGTAGGTGTGGGCTTCATATCTATCATGGCTAAATAATGCATTCACTATTGTGTTCATAGTAGCTTATTCATGTTCCTATTTTATTATTCATTATCCAATCCACTTCAGAATTATCGTAATTTGATTTTGTATTTATAACCCTGTATTCACCTGACCAAAAATCTTGTTCCTCCTGCTACCGAACTTCACTAAATCTAAATTTAACCTATCCATTTCCCTCTTTAAATTTTCTGACCTACCTGCCCGATTAAGGGATCTGAGATTCCACGCTCTGATCCGTAGAATGCCTGTTTTGTTTCTCCTGATAACGATGTACTCCTGAGTAGCCCCCAACTGGAGATCTGAATGGGGGACCATTTTACCTCCGGAATATTTTACCCAAGAGGATGCCATTGTCATTTAACCATACAGTAAAGTTGCATGCCCTTGGGAAAAATTACAGCTGTAGTTTCTCTTGCAAGGCCATTTTGGTGGATGTTACAAGGCCAGATCAGTCAATCATCCAGACTGTTGCCCCTGCAACAACTGAAAAGGTTGCTGCCCCTCTTAAGGAACCACACGTTTGTCTGGTCTCTCAACAGATATCCCTCCGTTGTGGGTGCACATATGGGCAGCTCTCTGTATCGCTGAGGCACGCAAGCCCTCCCACCAACGGCAAGGTCCATGGTTCTATGTGGGGAGGGGGGATCTATATAAATGTGGTATTGGCAGAACTCTCTCTCTCACTCTTCTTTCAGTATGTATTTATGTTTTAGTTTCACACAATTATCCACACATACTAACAAATTAAACTTCAAGTTTTATTAAGACAGTAAGAAAATTTCCTCAATCTTCTGAGGAATAGAAATGATTTTCAGTAAGGTAATTATTCACACAAATTTTTAATTAAAAATAATTATCTTCATCCTCTAGTCTATGTCCATATGGTACAGACTATAAAATATTCTTACAATACATTTATTTTAATTTCGTTTTCTTAAGGTAATGTCACAGTATTGAGAGCATATATATACAATCCATATTAACTGTATTGTAACCAGGAATTATTATTACTGTTTTTTTCTTCAGTTACAGTTCCTTTTCTTTCATTAGATCACATTGGTGTTATTAGTCAGACAGTTTCAAAGATTTATACTGTGATGTTAATTGTTTATAATCAGCTACATTGTATAATTATCATTTCATCTGTATAATTCTGGTTGTTTTAATCATTACATCACTATGTCATCCCTGTGAACTATTCAGCCATAATCTACATACTGCAAATATGTCAGACTAGCAGCAGATATTTCAATAACTGTTGAACATAATCTCAGAGCAAAACTTCACTTCAGCAAACATCACTAACTCACCACAGACTTGTCTCAGCATACAGTCATGAACAAGAATAATATAAATTACATAATGGAGCATCGGTAAGTCCCTAACACATCCTCAACCTAGCACCGACATAATCCCTATTTAAAAAGTAAATAAATAAATAAAGGAAAGAAGAAGAAGAAATTAAGTGGTCATATGGCATTGATGGCCGGGAGTCCCCACCAGGCGAAGTTCAGCCACTGAGTTGCAAGTCTTTTCAGCTAACACCACACTGGGCAACTTGTGTGTCAATGGTAATGAGGACAGAACAGCACAACACCCAGTTGTGAAGTTATACAATTAGGGCTTATTAATGAATTGGTGACAAAATTTGGAATAAATAAAAACCAAGAAAAATCTGATAAGTAGAGAAAATCTCTGACCCAGCTGGGAATCAAACCCAGGCCTGCTGCATGGCAGTCAAATGCACTGACCACTCAGCTAAGGGGGGTGGACATAATCCCTATAATCATTGCAGTATATGTCACAAACATAATCTTAATATTTCCTGTAGCCCTCAGCATCACATCATACAAACTTCAAAATATGTCATCACAACATCAAATATCTCAATAGTGCCCTAAGCATCATCATAGTAATGATACTCCTATTTATTGTATTTATTATTATTATTATTATTATTCAGACATGTTTGAAAGAACAGACACCAAGCAGAATCCACAGCTGTGACACATCATACATAAACTGAAGGTGGAAAGGGGAAGAAAGGAAAGGAAAGGGAACAGATCACTGCTGTCAGCTGCATTGGGACATTATGCAGAGTCAGCAGACTGGTACAAATTTTCAATCATCGCCACTGATTCCACATAATCGTCCCAGTGCAGATGACAGCAGTGATCCCCTCTATCAACCTTCACTTTATATATGATACTCTAATGCAATTCACATACTTCACTTGTGATAAGGCAGCATATGCTTTTAACCAAGAAATACATTACATCGCAACTGATTTTTCCAGCATCTCATTACATTCATATTTACTTGATCTGACAATTATGCTCCTCTAACAAATTTTTCCTTTTAACTGTAAGTATAAATACACAGCTGACATAAATTGAGAAGTAGATTGTATACTTTTATTTCACAACAGTATTTTCCTTCACTACAATTTTGGATCTTTTAGTATCATTTAAAAAAAAAAAACATTTCAAGACACCAGTCATATAGCATGATAAAATATTGTGTTAATAAACTTGGTCATGAACCCATTATATTTTGAAAAGTTTTTCATTATGAATGGTAATTAAATATTACCTCCTTCAACATTCCTGGTTAGAGTAGATTAGATTAGATTAGATTAGATTAATACTTGTTCCATAGATCATGAATACGACACTTCGTAATGACGTGGAACGTGTCAGGTTAATAAAAGATGTCTGTACAAGATATTACATTACACAAAATATTGCATGACACTAATGTTTAAATTGTTGTTGTTTTTGTTGTTGTTGGTGTTCCCCCCCCCCCCCCCCCCTCCCCTTAATTTATATCTAAAAATTCAGCCAATGAGTAGGAGGAGTTGTCATCTAGAAATTCTTTTAATTTATTTATAAATGTTAGTTGGCTATCTGTCAGGCTTTTGATGCTGTTTGGTAGGTGACCAAAGACTTTTGTGGCAGCATAATTTACCCCTTTCTGTGCCAAAGTCAGATTTAACCCAGCATAGTGAAGATCATCCTTTCTCCTGGTGTTATAGCTATGCACACTGCTATTACTTTTGAACTGGGTTGGATTATTAACAACAAATTTCATAAGTGAATATATATACTGTGAGGTTACTGTGAGGATCCCTAGATCTTTAAATAGATGTCTGCAGGATGACCGTTGGTGGGATCCAGAAATTATTCTGATTACACGTTTTTGAGCAATGAATACTTTTCTACTCAACGATGAATTACCCCAGAATATGATGTCATACGAAAGCAGTGAATGAAAGTAGGCATAGTAAGCTAATTTACTGATATTCTTATCACCAAAATTTGCAATAACCCTGATAGCATACGTAGCTGAACTCAGACGTTTCAGCAGACCATCAATGTGTTGCTTCCAGTTTAACCTCTCATCAATGGACACACCTAAAAATTTTGAAAATTCTACCTTAGCTACAGACTTCTGTTCAAAGTCTATATTTATTACTGGAGTAGTGCCATTTACTGTACGGAATTGTATATACTGTGTTTTATCAAAATTTAAAGAGAGTCTGTTTGCTGAGAACCACTTAATAATTTTGTGAAAAACATCATTTACAATTGCATCACTTAGTTCTTGGTTTTTGGATATTATTACTATATTTGTATCATCAGCAAAAAGAACTAACTTTGCATCTTCATCAATGTGGAATGGTAAGTCATTAATGTATATCAAGAACAGTAAAGGACCTAAGACCGAACCCTGTGGGACCCCGTACTTGATAGCCCCCCAGTTTGGGGAATCACCTGTTGTTTTAACATTACATGAACCACTTATTTCAACTTTCTGCATTCTTCCAGTTAAGTATGAATTAAACGATTTGTACACTGCCCCACTCAAACCATAATGATTTAGCTTATCTAAAAGAATTCCATGATTTACACAATCATAGGCCTTTGAGAGATCACAAGAGATACCAATGGGTGATGTCCAGTTATTCAGAGCATTTAATATTTGATCAGTGAAAGCATATATAGCATTTTTTGTTGAAAAGCCTTTCTGAAAACCAAACTGACATTTTGTTAGTACTTTATTTTTACAAATATGGGAGGCACTCTTGAATACATTAATTTCTCAAAAATTTTTGATAGAGCTGTCAGAAGAGAGATTGGGTGGTAGTTGTTGACATCTGACGTATCCCCCTTTTTATGCAATGGTTTTACAATGACGTATTTCAGTCTATCGGGGAAAACACCCTGCTCCAAAGAGCTATTATATACGTGGCTGAGAATCCTACTTATCTGTGGGGAACAAGCTTTAAGTACCTTGCTGGAAATGCCATCAATTCCGTAAGAGCTTTTACTTTTCAGTGAGTTTATTATTTTACTGATTTCAGAGGGAGAGGTTGGTGGAATTACAGTTGTTTCAAACTGCACAGGTATGGCCTCTTCTATTAGTAGCCTTGCCTCTTCTAGTGAAGATCTAGATCCTATTTTCTCCACAACATTTAAAAAATGATTATTGAAAATATTTTCAATTACTGATTGACTGTTAGTACACTTGTCATTCAGTTTTATGGCACTAAAGTCTTCATGTGCTCTTGGTTGCCCTGTTTCCCTTTCAATAATATTCCAAATTGCTTTAATTTTATTATCAGTTACTGATCTCAGACATGATAGACATGCTTCTGGACTTTTTAATAACTTTTCTTAGTACCGCACAATAGTTTTTATAATATTGAACAATTTCAGGGTCAGTACTCCCTCTTGCTGTTAGATACAGTTCTATCTTCTGCATTTTAAAATATTTTCCATTATCACTCTGAGATTAACATTTAAGCCTATGAAATCAATAGACTTACTAAATAATACTACATACAACACAGAAGGTGATAGGATAAGGGATTTTGTAAAAGATAAACAGAAAAGTCAGAGAAAATTATGCAGTATAGAAGTCAAAATTTTTGAAATAATATTGCAAGAACACCAGGACCCTGGGTTTGCCATACCCGTGTCACAAAAAGTTCTTATGACCCCTGATGGTACCATTGTCACAGTCCTTCATCAGATTTTTCTTGGTTTTTATTTACTCAAAATTTTGTCACTGGTTCATCAGAAAGCCGTAATTATATCACTTGACATTTCAGTATTTTTGTTACACATTGTCTATAACAACATCTAAACTTTCTTCTCTTTGTATATCTTGTAAAGCTGTACCAAATCATATTACTAGCAGCAATGGCAACATAACCACCTTCCCACATTCCAACTTGTATGTCTGTTAAAACATTCATAAAAAAAATTTCACCTGCTATAGAAAGAGTCTTATTATTACAGTTGCTTGTTACCGTAAAGTTATGGCTGCTCTAGCCAGACTGCTTGGCAGTCTGACTAGAACGGTTGGAGATAGCAGTCATATATATGTTGGGTATGCCTGCTTTTACGAATGAGTGTGTGTTTTCTTTTCTTTTCTGAATAAGGCTCAGTTTGTAACAGTATTTTCATTGCGCCTATCAGCAACTCAATGTGTCACTTTCATCGTGAGTAGCACTCTGTCCATTTCATAAGTGTTGATATTCTGATCTGGCATTTCCATTGTTTAAGTTCTGAATATATCTTGCAACCTAGTTCTGTAATAAAGTTAGAAGTACTGCAATCATACTAAAAACAAATACATTTTTATGAAAGAAGAACTGCTCAGATTGGTAATGTTCCTGAAGTTTCTCAGTGATATGGTCACAAATTGTTGATAATAAGTCATGTTCCCATGTATAAGGGGCAGTCAGATGAAAATAATACAGATGGAAAAAAGTAGGTAAACTGTTTATTATTACAAAAGCAATTACCATAACTGTTATCACAATTATCCCACTGTGAGACAAAACAGCCATCCCTTCTTGGAAAAATATCTGCAGTTCCCTATGGAAACATGATTGTACCCAGGTGTGCATCTCTTCATCCAATGTAAATTGATGGCCAAACATGTCTTTCTTCAGGACTCTAAAAATATGGAAATCACATGGGGAGAGACTGGGACTTTATAGAGGATGTGTAAGGGCTTCCCAGAAAAACTTCTGAAGAGTAGTTGAAACCATCTTTGCAACATGTGGGTGCACATTATCCTGCAACACAATGATGCCATCCATCGAAATTCTTTGTAATTGAGACTCAATAGCATGCTTCTATTTTTGCAAAATGTTCATGTAGCACTGTGTGTTAATTGTAACACCTTGTTTTAGAAAGTCAATGAACAGCAGCCACTTGCAGTCAAAGCAAAAGGTCATCATGACTTTCTCAGAAATGGTGTGCCTATTACTTTGGCTGTGCTGTTTTAGGGGAAAGCCCTTGCACATCCTCCATACAATCATGATCTCTATCCATGCAAATTCCATATTTTTAGAGCTCTGAAGAAGGACATTCGTGGCAATCAATGTGCTACAGGTGAAGAGGTGCATGTGTGGGTACAGTCTGTAGGCAACCACAAACATTTTTCATAAAGGCATTGATTATCTTGTCTCACAGTGGGATAAATGTATTCCCAGTTATGGTGATTACTTTTGAAATAATAAACAATTTACGTACTTCTTTTCCATGTGTCTCCTTTTAATTTGACTGCCTGTTACACATAAATGCTGCAAACAACAACACTTTCCATTTGTTAGCAAATACAGTATACTTCTGAATAAATATCTGGGGCGTTCAGTACGTAATGCAACACTTTTTCTGAAAATAGCTTGGTTTTATTCAGTATTTTAATGCACCACATTATTTCACACCCTTTTGGCTACAGAACCCTCTTTTTCAACATAATCTCCATTCAATATGAAGGTGTTATGCCACCTTACTGGGAGGGCTTGTGTGTCTGCATGGTACCACTTTACTGGTCGTGATGAAGCCAATGTCTTGCTGCATTAATAACCTCCCCATCATCCATGTACTGCTTCCTTGGAGTGCATCCTTCATTGCGCCAAACAGACAAAAGGCGAAGGTATGAGATCCAGGTTGTAGGGTGGATGAGGAACAACAGTCGACTGAAGTTTTGTGAGCTCCTGTAAGGTGTGCAGACTTGTGTGAGGCCTTGCACCTTGCATTTTTATGGAGAAGGGAAAGTTCTTTTGTAACTTTGTGGTGATGAACATGCTGAAGTCATTTCTTCAATTTTCTGAGGGTAGCACAGTACACTTCAGAGTTGATTATTGAATCATGAACGAGAACGTCAAATAGAATAACCCCTTCAGATTCCCACAAGACCATCACAAGACCTTACTGACTGAGGGTGTGGCTTTGAACATTTTCTTCAGGGGAGAGGTTGTGTGGCACCACTCCATTCAACAAAAAATTGTCATGATCAGCCTCATAATACACAAACATCTCTGCACAGATGGTCCTTCATTGCTCTTTGTGGTCTTCCGTTAGGCAGTGAGATACCCAGTGGGCACACATCTTTGAATACCCCAACTGTTGGATGAGTATATCAGGACTAACAACAGAGACATCCAGTTGTGCAGCAAGTTATTTGATTGTGATCTGTAAATTACCTTGAATGAGAGTGTCTGCACAGTCTAACATAGTAGGAGTCAGAGAGTCACATGTGTGTGGCCGTCTGGCATACGGGAGATCGGAAATCTTGTTGTGATGATGACCGACACCTTGCCCAACAGCTCAGCATGCTCTTGTCCACTTCCAGGTCTCCACAGAGATTCTGCAAGCACCTATGAATATCTTCAGTGCTCTGGTTTTCTGGCAAATGAAACACAATGACAGTTCTCTGCTTGGAATGCATCTCTGTTACAGATGCCATTTTGAAGGCTACATATACTGGTGTCATCTATTGGAGCATCATGAAACTATACGGACTGAAACAGGAATACTCCACAATGTCCCAGAGGAAATTCCACATTTTTTCAACAAAAATTGGCTGAGAAAAAAAAGTTGCATTACTTATTGAATGCCTGTTGAATTTTTGTTTGATTCTTCACAATATTCAAACCACTCCACAATAAATCCTTAGTAGAAGCATTACCACTTTCTGCATACCACAATTTACTATACAATACAGCACTCTGTAGCTGCTCACATGTTTCCTGACGCATGCTGACTGGCTCATGTCCATGCTGGCAAAAGTGACCAGCTTTGGCAATAATGCCTCCCATCAAATGGCAAGCACCAGTACACTACTTAACTGTTCAAATATTGCATAAGGTAGGAAGATAGTACACTCAGAATCAGTCTTGAAAAATGTATTTGGATAGGTTCTGTGTGTGTGTTCTGCTTAGCACATATTTTAAATGTTCCTTCATTTGTACTGATTCAGGACTAATTTTTTTTGTTTAATTTCATAGATCAATGGAAGCAACTATAGTTCCTATCAATGATCCAAAAATTGTTATTTTAATAACAAACTCAAATGTTCGGCATGAACTGACGGGTAGTGAGTATCCAACTAGAAGGAAGCAGTGTGAAGAAGCTGCAAAACTGCTTGGAAAGAAAAGCCTGAGAGATGCTAAATTAAGTGACATTGAAGGTAACTCATAAAGTAAAACAGTATCTTAGTTAAATCCTTTCATTACATCTTCTATAGCCTAAGCTGTTCATTCTTTTTCAGAACATGCCATTCCTTAGGCTCACTCTTACTTCATTGCTTTCTTTCATCTTGTGTATCCCTTCAGCTTTTTGTTGTCTTCCAAGATTATTTTCATGAATTTATTGACCTATTACACACTTTATTAGCTGTTGTGTACAATTATAGTTTCTATTTGTTCATCACAGCTGTTTGTAACACAAAAAAATGTCTTTGTTACATAATGTTATCATTTCAGTAACCTCATCTGATACAAAATATTGTTACTTCTAACTTGTATGTACATTTGTTGTTGTTGTGGTCTTCAGTCCAGAGACCGGTTTGATGCAGCTCTCCCCGCTACTCTATCTTGTGCAAGCCTTTTCATCTCCAAATAACTACTGCAAACTACAACCTTCTGAATCTGCTTAGTGTATTCATCTCGTGGTCTCCCTCTACAATTTTTGCCCTCCACACTTCCTTCCAGTAGTAAATTGGTGATCCCTTGATGCCAAACATGTCCTATCAACCATTACTTTCTTCTAATCAAGTTGTGCCACAAATTAATATTTTCCCCTATTCTATTCAGTACCTCCTCATTAGTTACATGATCAACTCATCTAATTTCAGCATACTTCTGTAGCACCACATTTCGAAAGCTTCTATTCTCTTCTTGTCTAAGCTATTCGTCATCCGTGTTTCACTTCCATACATAGCTACACTCCATACAAATATTTTCAGGAAGGACTTCATGACACTTAAATCTCTACTCAATGTTAATAATTTATCTTCTTCAGATATGCTTTCCTTGCCATAGCCATTCTACATTTTATATCCTCTCTACAGGGTTATTACAAATGACTGAAGCGATTTCACAGCTCTACAATAACTTTATTATTTGAGATATTTTCACAATGCTTTGCAAACACATACAAAAACTCAAAAAGTTTTTTTAGGCATTCACAAATGTTCGATATGTGCCCCTTTAGTGATTCGGCAGACATCAAGCTGATAATCAGGTTCCTCCCACACTTGGCGCAGCATGTCCCCATCAATGAGTTCGAAAGCATCGTTGATGCGAGCTCGCAGTTCTGGCATGTTTCTTGGTAGAGGAGGTTTAAACACTGAATCTTTCACATAACCCCACAGAAAGAAATCGCATGGGGTTAAGTCGGGAGAGCGTGGAGGCCATGACATGAATTGCTGATCATGATCTCCACCACGACCGATCCATCGGTTTTCCAATCTCCTGTTTAAGAAATGCCGAACATCATGATGGAAGTGCGGTGTAGCACCATCCTGTTGAAAGATGAAGTCGGCGCTGTCGGTCTCCATTTGTGGCATGAGCGAATTTTCCAGCATGTCCAGATACACGTGTCCTGTAACGTTTTTTTTTTTGCAGAAACCGTGAGATTGCACAAAACACGTTAACTTTTGGTGAATTGCGAAGTTGCTGCACGAATGCATGAGGATTCTCTACCACCCAGATTCGCACATTGTATCCGTTCACTTCACCATTAAGAAAAATGTTGCTTCATCACTGAAAACAAGTTTCACACTGAACACATCCTCTTCGATGAGCTGTTGCAACCGCGCCAAAAATTCAAAGCGTTTGACTTTGTCATCGGGTGTCAGGGCTTGTAGCAATTGTAAACAGTAAGGCTTCTTCTTTAGCCTTTTCCATAAGATTTTCCAAACCGTCGGCTGTGGTACGTTTAGCTCCCTGCTTGCTTTATTTGTCGACTTCTGCGGGCTACACGTGAAACTTGCCCGCACGCGTTCAACTGTTTCTTCGCTCACTGCAGGCTGACCCGTTGATTTCCCCTTACAGAGGCATCCAGAAGCTTTAAACTGCGCATACCATCGCCGAATGGAGTTAGCAGTTGGTGGATCTTTGTTGAACTTCGTCCTGCAGTGTCGTTGCACTGTTATGACTGACTGATGTGAATGCATTTCAAGCACGACATACGCTTTCTCGGCTCCTGTCGCCATTTTGTCTCACTGCGCTCTCAAGCGCCCTGGCGGCAGAAACCTGAAGTGCGGCTTCAGCCGAACAAAACTTTATGAGTTTTTCTACGTATCTGTAGTGTGTTGTGACCATATGTCAATGAATGGAGCTACAGTGAATTTATGAAATTGCTTCAATCATTTGTAATAGCCCTGTATTTTGACCATCATCATCTATTTTGCTTCTCAAATAGCAAAACTTGTCTGCTTCTTTAAGTGTCTCATTTCCTAATCTAATTCCCTTAGCATCACCCGACTTAATTTGACTACATTCCATTATCCTCATTTTGCTTTTGTTGATGTTCATCTTATATCATCCTTTTAAGGCACTGTCAATTCCATTCAGCTGCTCTTCCAGGTCCTTTGCTTTCTCTGACAGAATTACAATGTCATCAGCACACCTCAAAGTTTTTATTTCTTCCCCATGGATTGTAATTCCTACTTCAAAGTTTCCTTTTGTTTCCTTTACTGTTTGCTCAGTATACAGAATGAATAACATTGGGGATAGGCTACATCCCTGTCTCACTCCCTTCTCAATCACTGCTTCCTTTTCATGCCCCTTGACTCATAAATACCATCTAGTTTCTGTACAAATTATAGAGGGCCTTTTGCTCCCTGTACTTTACCCCTGCCACCTTCAGAATTTGAAAGAGAGTATTCCAGTCAACATTGTCAAAAGCTTTCTCTAAGTCTACAAATACTATAAATGTAGGTATCCCTTTCCTTAACCTATCTTCTAAGATATGTCATAAGATCAGCATTGCCTGGCATGTTCCAAAATTTCTACGGAATCCAAACTGAGCTTCCCATGGTTGGCTTCTACCAGTTTTTCCATTTGACAGTAAAGAATTTGGGTTAGTATTTTGCAGCCATGACTTATTAAAGTGATAGTTCGGTAATTTTCACATCTGTCAACATCTGTTTTATTTGGTTTTGGAATTATTGTATTCTTCTTGAAGTCTGAGGGTGTTTCAACTGTCTCTTACATCTTGCTCATCAGATGGAAGAGTTTTGTCATGGCTGGCTCTCCCAAGGCTATCAATAGTTCTAATGGAATGTTGTTTACTCCCGGGGCCTTGTTTCAGCATAGGTCTTTCAGTGTTCTGTCAAATGCTTCACGCAGTATATCTCCCATCTCATCTTCATTTATTTCCTCTTTCATTTCCATGATATTGCCCTCAAGTACATTGCCCTTTTATAGACCCCCTGTGTACTCCTTCCACCTTTATGCTTTCCCTTCTTTGCTTAGGACACGTTTTCCACCTGTGCTCTTGATATACATACAGGTGATTCTTTTTTCTATAAAGGTGTCTTTTCATTTTTATGTAGGCAGTTTCTATCTTACCCCTAGTGATACATGCTTCTACATTCTTTCATTTGTTCTCTAGCCGTCCCTGCTTAGCCATTTTGCACTTTCTGTCGATCTTTTGAGACGTTTGTATTCCTTTTTGCATGCTTCATTTACTGCATTTTTTTATTTTCTCCTTTCATCAATTAAATTCAGTGCACTTTCTTCAGTTTTAATCTACAGTTCATAACTAATTAATTGTGGTCAGAGTCCACATCTGCCCCTGGAAATGTCTTACAATTTAAAACCTGGTTTGTAAATCTCTGTATTACCATTATATAATCTATCTGAAACCTTCCAGTGTCTCCAGGCCTCTTCCATGTATAAAACCTTCTTTCATGATTCTTAAGGTAAGTCCTGTGCAGAATTCTACCAGGCGGCTTCCTCTTTCATTCCTTATCCCCGGTTTGTATTCACCTACTACTTTTCCTTCTCTTCCTTTTCCTGCTAAAGATTTTCAGTCCCCCATGAAAGTATATGAATAATTTCTTTCATTGCAGCATACATTTCTTCAATCTCTTATTCATCTGTGGAGCTAGTAGGCATATAAAGATGTACTTCTCTGGTAGGCTTGGGCTTCATGTAGGCTTGTGCATTTAAAACTATCAATTCAAGTTTCAAAGCCATTTTATTCTTTAAAGGAGTTTATTTACAAATTTATGTTTCCTTTCTTTTTCTGAAAGTTACAGACTCAGTATATAATTTATTTGATACTTTATTTTTCTTGCTGTGTCTGTTAGTTCTAGTCTGTTCTTTCTCCTTTCAGCATTTACTAAATTGTGTCCCATTTTCTATCCAACACTGGTGTTAATTTTTGGTTGTTGTTATTCTGTTCTTTCTCTTCTTTCCATTGTAGTCTAAATGTCCTTCATCATTTTGCTAACTTCTTGTATCATTCACCACTCTTTAGAAAGGAAACATTCAGTCAAGAAGTATTTAAATTTTGTAATTTTATTGTTCATGTTGATTGTGCCAGTTTTCGATCAATATCATTTAACTGTGCTCATTTTATCATTTCAGATTATATCTACCAAAATGTTAAACATTTAAAAGGCAATTTAATCTTTTAATACAGTAATTCATACAGGACTCTAATTTAGTAAATTAATATTATCACACATAATACATATACCTCATGTTAATGTTTTGTGTGTGGTATGTACTTCTAAGACTGCATGCAAAGCATGCATATTCTTGAATATATCTTTTTCTTTTTACAGTGCTACAGCAGAAGAAGGTTGATGAAGATATTGTGCGTCGTGCCAGACATGTCATAGGTGAAATTAATAGAACTGAACAGGCAGCAGAGGCATTGAAGAGCAAAGATTTTACGTTATTTGGAAAGTTGATGTTGGAGAGCCATGAGTCTTTAAGGCAAGTTTTAATTTATGTGAAATTTGTAAGTGAAATAATCTTGAATTCTACTTCCACATACTGAATGTTATGAGCTCTGATACTGTTGGGCTATTACAGAGTTACGATATTGATTGTTTTAAGATACTTTTCTGATCTACCGATAACGTAGTTTGAATTTTCTGTACCTCTCACACCTTAAGACACATATGCATCACTTTTCTGTATGTCAATGTGCTGGCTTTGTTAGTATTTTTTAATCCTCCTCAGTTACTTTCTTAGTGTCAGATTTAATCCACATATCTAATGGAAAACATATTAATTGAGAGTGCACAATAAGCGGACACAGCCACAAGAACACTTATCTTGTGACTGACTGCTTCTGCCATACATATTCAACAATAATAAACGCTGCATTGAATCCTGGGGAAATCTAAAGAATATTACGTATTAATTGCTTGATCATGTCTGTGTGTTACAAGGTACAACTTAGTGACTAGTGAGTATTTATTACAAGCTGCATGAATTAGGGCTTGTGTGTAATACTTTCAGCAAATTATATGACAGTTATCTCCAGCAACTAGCTCTGATGATGTTCCTGTGATTTTCCTGGCCTAATTTAAAGATTGAAGGGTTACTAACCAAGTTTACAATTTAATTTATGTATACAGTAACAGTGATTTGCAGTGACAACACATAGGCAGCACTAAATGTCTGTGCCCAGTAGTGTAGTGGTAACAAATGGAGACTTTAATTTATAATATGTGTGGGAGATATTTACAGATTCTGGTCAAGTTTCACCGCGCTGTGGAATTGCGGCGGCTGTTAACTTTACTACTTTTCCAGCTGTATACCACTTCCTCTGTAGCTGACCAACTCATAGCTCCCATCATTGCCACAAAGTGTTATTTCAAACTCAGTTAAATGTGAAAGAGATAACAACACATACATTAAACACTCATTATTACTGTAATTATAAACTATATATGTGGAAACCTTCCT
The DNA here is from genome assembly GCF_023864345.2 of Schistocerca serialis cubense. Classification (NCBI taxonomy): domain Eukaryota; kingdom Metazoa; phylum Arthropoda; class Insecta; order Orthoptera; family Acrididae; genus Schistocerca; species Schistocerca serialis. The sequence goes on from NC_064639.1 coordinate 797,709,538, forward strand.
TGTGAATCAGTCTATTTATTAGTGAGAACCATATCAAAATCCCTAAACCAGTTCCTGGGATTAGCCTTCACACACAGACAGAAAATCATGGTGTTTATATATACCGCTTTTGACAACTGACCTTCTCATCAATGATTGGGCATTAGTCTGTGGGGATGTAACCCTGTCGAGTCACACTGAACAATATCGCTGACCTGAGGTAGCTCGACTAATGTCTCTGGACCTGCAGTTTATTTGCTGTGATCAATGTTTGTGACGGCATGCTTTGCACTTTGTAGAACAGTAAAATATATTTGAATGGAAATGTACGACCTGTTAGCTGTTTTAACGTAACTACTATGCTGAGTATCATACTTACTACAAGTGTTATGTGTGTGTGCTGCCCGGGTTCTGACCATCTGTTGAAATATTATACACTAAAATGGAATTCTCAACCTGGGAGGATAAAGAAGAAAACAGACATTTAAGTGTCTTTGGACATAAAAAAGTACAGCCTTTTTATACATCTAGTTCAGAGACAAAACTCGGTGACCATGAAGTAGTTATAGTGACAAGACTATTGGTCTAGAAAAATACTGAGCCTGATAACAAGTTATTTTATTCAGGAAACCTGTCCAATTAAAGATGACCCAGAGCATCATGTATAATTAGTCACAAACTTTGAGTTCTAAGAGTAAAAGTGCCAAGAATTTGTTACTTAAATTCACTCTGTTGTTTAAAATGCTTTGCAGAAGTGCTATATCTGCAATTTAATATGAATTTTTGAATGCATCTTCCTTTTGTTTCATTAAATATCTGAGTAAATTGAAACAGTATGATTTTTTCTCACATACAAAGTTACAGATTCATTTTAATTTCGCAAATGATGTAATCATGACTATTGATGAAAACTATATTACAAGTATTCCATATAAAATACAGGCACCTCTCTCTCTCTCTCTCTCTCTCTCTCTCTCTCTCTCTCTCACTCACACACACACACACACACACACACACACACACACACACACACACTCTCTTAGTGTGTATGCACCTGGAGGGAGAATGCTCAAAAAAAAAAAAAAAAAGTTTTAAAAGTGAAAAATATTGTTTGTCTGCCTGTCAACAACTCAATGCCTCCACAATATTACTAATTCATATTCTATAATGAAATAATAAGCAACCAGTTGCATATAACAAATTTAATTCCTTGACCAGTTTCGGGCACTTGGTGCCCTTGTTCAGAAGGTTATGCCTATCAAATTATTTGCAAGTGCCAATAGTAAAGTGTGATAGGCACAACATTCTGCAGAAGGGCACTAAGTGCCCGAAACTGGTCAAGAAATTAAATTTATTACATGCTACTGTTTGCATATTATTTCATTACATTATGCTACAGTTGCTAAAGATGGACAAAATACTAAATTCATATGCTCTGTGTAACAGCAAAAAACACACTCTAAGTCAGATAAGTGAGGGCAAGAAGCACCTAGGAATGAATACAAACGCCTTCTGATGTTGTGTGTGTATATATACAGACTACATTCCATTGATCTCTATTCAGTGCCACTTGAGGTATTTCAAATCGAAACAAGCAGCACAAACAGCAGTATCAAAACTGTACATAATGCAAAGGAACTTTTAATGCCATTACATATATTTTTGAACACCAGCTCCTTCCTTCATCTTGATCTGTTCGCCTGAGGAAAGAGAAACAGCACTGTATTCTCACAATGTATGAATATAGTGATTTGTGGATATACAGTGAACATGTACTTGGAATGTAAATGAAGGAAGATTAGTGTTCAATTGTCTTCAGTGACAAAGTCATTAGAGACTGAGCTAAATTTCAGATTGTGGAAGAATAGGGCAAGAAATTGCCCATGTCCCTTTCAGTGGAATCATCCCAACACAAGTACATACAGCAGGTCTTGCAGTCAAAACAGAATTAAACTGTAGAACAACTACTATTATTATCCTTCTAAAGTAATGCGTACATTTTAATTCACTTCACCATTAACATGTTGACTGCCACAAGGCCACTGGCAGCAGAGCAGAACCTCCTGCTGTGGCTCCCAGTGACCATATAGCAGTCAATGTGTTAAGGGCATAAGATGTATGGCACTGTATAATAGAATTTCAGGAGTCACCTAAAATATTTGCCCCTTAGAGATAGCCACTAGTGAAGACAATACCTTTTTCTCCTCAGGACTGGGTAATATTTGTTGTAATATTTTTTTTTCCTTTTTAGTAATTTCTGTTTGCACATACACATTTATATTTCAGTAAAAAAGTTAAAGGTGAACTGGTTACAAAGATGACAGTCACAAAATTGCAGTCCCAATCAAAAAAGAAGATTGCATGCATAGCATGTGTTGCTGATGTTTTTATTCATTCCAGTTATGTAAGTGAGTTTATTCATCAAAAGTAAGACGTTTACTACTTTGAACAGGATAATTTTGTTCTTTGTTATTCATTTTTTAATATTTAAGAAATGTGACACTGTGTGTCTCATAATTGAAAAAGTAAAGTATTCTAATTTTCCTGTAAAGGCACAACTGTAACACAGCACTTCATTTTAAATTTATTACTTTTCACTTATTGAAATGAAATAATGCAACAGTTTTCTCTCGTTCACTTTTTCATAGTGTTCTGACCTTTGAAAAGTTATCTGTTTGCCAATGAGGAGTATGTGAAAGACACTCAAATATTACAGTTGAAGCAGATAGCATCCAGTTATTTTTTGCAGTCTGCATGTGTAGGGAAGGGCTTCTCACACTAATTGCTATTTTAACAGGACTTGTGCTCTATAACTTTTTGTATCAAGCTCATATTTCTCACTAATCATTTATGTATCACTGCATGCCAATTAATCCACTTTAAGTCAATGACACTTAAAAATGTGTTCTCTTATCCCCCCCCCCCCACACACACACACACACTTCTTATTTTATTTTTATTCTCTTTAGTTAACTTTCACATTAAGATATTAAGATGATTAAAATTCTTTTGGATGTTGTACTGTGCCATTTATAAAATATAAAATACTTCAAAATACATAAAGCATAAAACCGATGTGTCGGATGTGCTACTACAGCCTTCCTCAGAGCAAGACTGGTTTTACCAGAGGAAAAAAAATGGTTCAAATGGCTCTGAGCACTGTGGGACTCAACTGCTGAGGTCATTAGTCCTCTAGAACTTAGAACTAGTTAAACCTAATTAACCTAAGGACATCACAAACAACCATGCCCGAGGCAGGATTCGAACCTGCGACCGTAGCGGTCTCGCGGTTCCAGACTGCAGCGCCTTTAACCGCACGGCCACTTCGGCTGGCCTACCAGAGGAAAGACACCCCTACTTATTGCAAACTATTGGTGTCAATAAGTCATATTTCCGGAACTTCATTGACCCTAAAATATAATAGGCTAGTCATGACAAGAGAGATATGGTAGGAAGAAGGGTATTTGTGTACTGATTGGCTTATTGATGATTAATGCCTGTCTGAAAATTGCGACTTGGTTTCTGGTGGGCATGTTTTCATCCTGGTGTGCATGCACGTACACTGCCTGTTCCTATATGGCTGTTTGTCTAGGCTGCTGTGTCCGTGACTGGTGAGGCTTCTGCCCCATAACCGCTTGCGGCCCATCACACTGGGACAGCTAGCAGCTAGGATGCTGGAAGTTTGTAGTTTCAGTCTGTTAATGTTATCAGACTTCTTAATAATTCCAGTCACCTTTTTTTGCACTGGTGTATCTATGACTTTTGCCAGTATACAGGCTTCCTGGAACGTAATAGGTAGTCCACAATCACAGTGGTGTTCCAATTGTGCTGTTATGGAAGTATTTCAGTGATTTTTAACAGTCACAGAGTATTCAACATTTTCAGTTTACATGTTTCTGAGAAGGTGCATCCCATCACAGAGTGGAAGACTCATACAGAAGACAAACCTTAAGATGTTAAGAAGCAATTTCCTACATTATCCTTTTTCTCAGGCATGCTAGTCTTAGAGTATGAAGGAGACTCTCCCTGGAGTTTCAGAAAGAAGGAAGAAGGTATTGGCAGGTTGAATTGTTTGGTTGGTGGGTCATTGTTATGCACACATAATTAATTCCATAAGAACATTGCCTGTGAAAGGTAAAGTCCAGTGTTTAGATCTCACTTCATCATACAGTTTTAATCTGTTACGAACTTTCACAACAGTGTGCACTATGCTCCAGAGTCCATTATTGAATCAACAAAAAATTGTCATTATTGCAGAAAATTACATGTCACATAGTAGTGCTGTTTATATAGCAGGCAGTGATACTTATCTTTTACTTGCCACTGTTCTGTTTTTCTCATCATTTTGGATGTGAGTCAACAACAAGGTACTCTAACATGGTAACAGAATTCTATAACATAGTGTATAATGCAGAATTTTAAATTATGCATGGAGCTATACTGCAGTTACATGATCTTCGTAGTAAATATTTTTCACAGTACAGTAGCACCTAACTAACTCAACTATGATGGAATGTGTGATGGCATTTACTTATTCTCTATACTATTAGTTTAAAGGAAATGGTGCAGCAGTACAGTTATGTAGCATTATGTCTCCACATCCTTCAAATACTGCCCTATGCCAACTAAAATTATGTGATATGTCCTCAACACATTACTACATCCTAGGCATCTAACAGGTTATTACTAACTCTGAAGCACATACAAAGAGAGATTACTTTTTCTAAAGGTCAGACTACGAAGTCTCTTGTGCAGAATTAGACCAGCTGGTGAAGGCAGCTACTGAGGTGAAAGGTGTGCTTGGCTCTCGCATGACTGGTGGAGGGTTTGGAGGCTGCACAGTGACACTGGTATGTTCAAAGAAAGATTAATATTAATATTTAGATTTATTATCTGTGACAGTGGTAGTCTAGTGGGTAGAACACTACACTCCAGCACTGGAGGTCCGGGGTTCAATCTCAGACATGGGAGGAGATTTTTACTCATTCCAGTCCCTTTGGGATGACTGCAGGTTCACTCAACCTGCTACCAAAGGAGTACTGGGGATCTGTCTGGGAATAAAAAGTAGCTGGGGTGATGGGCCCATCACCCTTCCCCTCCTAGTGCTGCAGTGAAGGAAATCTCAAGCTGATGCCTGGTCGCAGCTTGATCCACAGACATTACTTTAATTTACTTTTATGTACTCTTATTCATTCTAAGACAAAAAAGTGAAACACCCTGAAGGAATTATCCGAATAGGACAGACATTGAAAGATGTGATGTACATGTGCAGATGAACAAATGATTACAATTTCAGAAAAATTGAATGATTTATTTAAGAGAAAGAGCTTCACAAATTAAGCAAGTCAGTAATGTGTTGGTCCACCTTTGGCCCTTATGCAAGCAGTTATTTGGCTTGGTATTGATTGCTAGAGTTGTTGGATGTTCTCCTGAGAGATATCATGCCAAGGGCACAGAATATTGTCAACATACTGCTGTGCTATAAGAGCATCGTGGAAGAAAACCAAAGGGGTCTTGCTATGAAATTAAATAGCATCGCAGACCATCACTGCTGACTGTCAGGCCATATGGTGAGTGACAGGTTGGTATCCCCTGTCCAGGGCATCTCCAGACACATCTTCATTGGTCAGATCTCAGTTCGAAATGGGACTCATCACTGAAGACAATTCTATTCCAGTCAATGAGATTCCAGGCCAGATGTGCCTGATACCACTGCAAAAAGACTAGTTGGTATTCAGAGTTCAATGGTAGTTAGAGGAAGGAGTGCTGTGAGCTCAGCCACCTTTCTGAGAGCTTACTATTAATGGTACTTGTGTGATACTGATATAATGATGAATCTGGACCTCCGAGTGTCTCCCTGACAATTGCTCAGTGCTCTCTCTAGATCAACCTAGATCAACCACTTCCTTCTAGACCCTGTATTCTGTCATGGTTCATCCATTTCTGCCAGTATTATCAAATAGTGGCAGTGCTCCTATTCAAATTTCAAGCAATTTGCCAGTTACTCCAACCAACTTCTTTGACCCCAGCTGCATGTCCCCTGTTTACTAACTTTGCCAGCTGCGCAGTGAAATTGCTCTGCAGCATCACACATTCATCCATCAGCTACCAAGGTTAACAATCTTTCATTTTCTGTTGATACCTCTATGAATATCAATCTGTGGCCAATATGCATAACTCCATCATGGTGCATAATTTTTTGTCTTAGAGTGTACTAATACATAGTAACAAGTTGCATTTAAGGTCTAATGTTACAGCTATAGGTTTTATAACTGTAATTTGTGTATTACAAGACCATTAAAAGAAAATAACAGATTCAACATGCAAATGAATGAGAGGACAAGAAAAATTCAACTAATAGTCTGATTTCATCTTCTTTACTTCCTTAAACTAGTGATTGTTGTTATTTATGTAAATATTTGTGTTCTTTTGTAGCTCCATGTTCATTCACTTATAATTCATTCATAATATTCTATAGATCTTGTGATGAAAGAGATATGGAAAGAGCTGATAATTTTGTCAGAAAGGAGTTTATTCTCTTATAATTACAGTGTATAATTGTCTTTCATTTATGATCTGAGTGTATTATTATTAACTTAAAAAATACCTCCTACTTTTTCCGTGTTTCTTGTTCACAAAATCATGTTTTCTCTGACTTAGTTATCCACATTCTTAGAACTATGATGTGCATGTCATTAGAGCAAATATAATTTTCATTTTAACAAATACCATCTCCTCCACTTAGTCAATTTATTCCAGCCACATCTCCTTTGGAATTCTGCATAAACATGAATCACATGGTATAATAAATGCATAAATATTTGTATTTTCATTCTAACAAAAAATGTTATGTGGGCCTAACTATTAATAAAATAATACAACAAAGAGAGTCTATAGATTTTACTGTTTTTCTGTTTTATTTTCTTCTTGTTTCAGGTGTATAAAGATGCTGTTAATGAAGTCATAAACAATACAAAAAAGAAGTACAAAGGAAAAGCAACATTTTATGTAGTCACCCCATCTGCAGGAGCTACAGTTGTGAGAGGAAAGTAATATCAGTGAAACCATATACTGCCATGACAGCTGTAGAATTGTTATATTTGTGAGCACTTGTTTTGGGCTACATAGTGTTGCACATTTAGTCATACAGCAAACTATTTCAGATTTTGAATAATTGTATGAAAACTATTACTAGACTAATTTTTAATGTAATTAGTACAACTGATGAAGTCATATCTTGTGTGTTAAATCTTAAGGTTGAAAATATGGGATTAGGTGGTGTTTTACAAAAGGCACTATGTTATTGATCAGTTAGAAGTGTTTCTCTCAAGGAGTTTGCCATTTTGCTTATTAAACTATTACAAATATTTCTCTTCACTCTGCAACAAAGTGTACATTATAGGCCATCTTAAAGCAAATTATATGATTTTCCAGACCAATAATTGAATGTTTCATAAACATTGCTGATATCCCTCCACACACACTCTCCTCTCTCTCTCTCTCTGTTGTGTATAACTGTAATATTGTACAGTCGCTTCAAAACCTAATACACAGAACCAATATTAAAAAAAAAAAAAAAAAAAAACAAAAAAAAAAAAAAAAAAAAAAAAAAAAAAAAAAAAAACAGAACATCAGAGTTTCCTTCCTTTTTTTTAGCAATGGTTTACTTGAGCTCTTCATTTTTCTGAGAGGGGTAATCTAGTAATTTCATTAAATTGAACAGATGAGATGTGGCAATTGAACTAATAATCCATATTTTCTGTATATTTATTCAGGCTGATGTCAAAGGAAGAATATATACTAAGGATTATGTAAAACTAATTTTCTCTAATTATAAAGCACATCAATCTCACAAAAGAAGGAACTGCATAATGGAGAGAGGGAGGGAGCTGTGGTATAGATTGTAAACTGGTTAGAGTTTCAAACATACCACATTTACATATACAATTTTGTGCAGAGAAGAATGTGCAAGAGGAAATGATTGGATGTGAGTGGTACCTAGTACATAAACACACATACTGGTGTTTCCACACACCTAAACTAAGAGACATATTATCACAGCTCAACATAAGAAAAAACAGAAACTTCTTAATCATAAATACCATTAGTTTATTTTAGTTTTCCTGCCTTGGGCAAGAACCTACATTCTTTTTTCCTGCACATTCTTTTTGGATGTCGCTAAAACTTAGCTAAACTTGAAGTAACATTTGCTTTACTGGGAAGCATCTTCTTTACTCTGGCCCATCTTTTTCAGATGCTTACGTATTGTTGACACCCAAGAAATCTACATATGCCTTTTTCTTCTTGATACAGTGAGACAAATATAGAATTTCTGAAGCACAGATAAAAATCATCTTGTTTAGGGGTTGAATTAGTTGCATAAGGAATATTAGAAAAGTATAATCTATATATACAGCTGTTCAATAAAAGTGACCGTACAGTAATGTGATGTACTGGAATTCGCACTCCCCCATCAAACCTCCCAAATTACCCACTCCATTAGGAGATTGTTCATGGGAAGGAATATTGTTGCTATTCACTGTATGCATGAATTTCTCTACTCCTGATGAAGTCATAGTTACCCAAGATATAAGTGAGTGAGAGTAATACATTGGAACAAGGGCTCTTGGAAGATTGAGGGTATGCTCTAATTGATAGACAGCACGTATTATTTCATAGCATCTTCCACTTGAGTTTGTTCAGCTCTTGTACTAATTAAAGAAAACCATGATGAAGTGTACGATCATGGCCACCTCTACTATAGGCCAGAGTTATCAAACTGAAAACATTGTAACTTGGATGTCATTGGACTGGCTAAACTAAGATTACATTTCAGATTTTGCTGAGTGCAGACAGCATGACAGCTATTCTACATTTGTAACAAATACTAACAAAGAGATAGAGGGGCTGGCCAGTACTTACCTCAGCTCAGTACAGCCGATAGATACACATAAAACAGAACTGAAAATTTACATTCCTAGCTTTCGGAACTTTGTTCCTTCATCAGGGAGGAGAGAGGGGAAAAAAGGGAAGAAGGGAAAGTGGATTCAGTTACTCACAACCCAGGTTATGAAGCAACAGGGAAAGGTAAACAGGGAGGGTAGCAAGGATGGACGCATGGTTGTCAGAGGGAAGCCAAAGATATTCTACTGTAAGTACTGTGCCAGCTTCAAACCAAAGAGGATGCATACAGAAGTAAAGAGGTATATAGTATAAAGATAAACACAACTATGTAGGATGAAAAGATGCGTGAATGGCTAAAGAGGAAAGGGAAAGAGGAGAAGACTGAAGAGTGAATGGGAGTGAGGTTGTTTAACGTAGGTTCAGTCCAGGGGGATGGCGGGATGAAAGGATGTGTTGGAGTGCAAGTTCCCATCTCTGCAGTTCAGAGGGACTGGTGTTGGGTGGGAGAAGCCAAATGGCACATACGGTGTAGCAGGTTCCTAGGTCCCTAGAATTATGCTGGAGGGCATGCTCCGCTACTGGGTATTGGGCATCTCCTAGGCAGACAGTTCGTCTGTGTCCGTTCATGCGCTCAGCCAGTTTGGTTGTTGTCATGCCGATGTAAAAGGCTGTGCAGTGCAGGCATGTCAGTTGATAAATGACATGTGTAGTTTCACATGTAGCCCTGCCTTGAATTGTGTATGTTTTACCAGTAGCGGGGCTGGAGTAGGTGGTTGTGGGGGGATGCATGGGGCAGGTTTTGCAGCGGGGTCGGTTACAGGGGTAGGAACCGTTGGGTAGAGAAGGTAGTCTGGGAATATTGTAGGGTTTAACAAGGATGTTACGGAGGTTAGGGGGGCGACGAAAGGCAACTCTGGGTGGTGTGGGGAGAATTTTGTCAAGGGATGATCTCATTTCAGGGGTTGACTTGAGAAAGTCATATCCCTGGCGGAGTAATTTGTTGATGTTTTCAAGGCCAGGATAATATTGGGTGACAAGGGGGATGCTTCTGTGTGGTCTGGGGGTAGGAACATTGTTGTTGGACGGGGAGGAATGTATTGCTCGGGAAATCTGTTTGTGGACAAGGTCTGCAGGATAGTTGCGGGAGAGGAAAGCACTGGTCAGGTTATTGGTGTAGTTGTTGAGGGATTCGTCACTGGAGCAGATACGTTTGCCACGAATACCTAGGCTGTAGGGAAGGGAGTGTTTGAAGTGGAAAGGATGGCAGCTATCAAAGTGAAGGTACTGTTGTTTGTTTGTGGGTTTGATATGGACAGAGGTGTGGATGTGAGCTTCAACAAGATGAAGGTCAACATCCAGGAAGGTGGCTTGGGTTTTGGAGAAGGACCAGGTGAAATTCAGATTCGAAAAGGAGTTGAGGTTATGGAGGAAATTAAGGAGTGTTTCTTCACCATGAGTCCAGACCACAAAGATGTCATCTATAAACCTATACCAGGCCAGGGGAAGCAGCTGTTGGGTCTTCAGGAAAGCCTCCTCCATGCGGCCCATGAAGAGGTTGGCATAGGAGGGAGCCATCCTGCTTCCCATGGCCGTTCCCCTGATTTGTTTGTAGGTCTGGCCTTCAAAAGTGAAGTAATTATGGGTGAGGATGAAGTTGGTAAGTGTGATAAGGAACGAGGTTTTTGGAAGATCTTCGGGTGGGCGTTGGGAGAGGTAGTGCTCAAGGGCAGAGAGACCATGGGTATGTGGGATGTTTGTGTAAAGGGATGTAGCATCTATGGTGACAAGAAAGGTTTCAGGTGGGAGAGGAGTGGGAATGGATTTGAGGTGTTCTAGGAAGTGGTTTGTGTCTTTGATGTAGGATGGGAGTCTGCGGGTGATAGGTTGTAGGTGCTGGTCTACCAGAGCTGAGATACGTTCGGTTGGGGATTTGAAGCCTGCTACAATGGGACGGCCAGGATGGTTTTCTTTGTGGATTTTGGGTAATAGGTAGAAGGTAGGGGTACGTGGCTCAGGTGGAGTGAGTAAGTCTATGGAAGCTGTTGTGAGGCCTTGTGAGGGCTCACCTTAAAAGTTCCCATCTCCGGGTGCAATTCCTCCTTCCACCAGTCTCTCCTGGACTTCCAGAACCTTCAATCCTTAGCCCTTACCCAACTTGTCCTGAATCTCTACACTACTTCATGTAACCACCACTCCCAACAGCTCCTATCTCTCTTCAAAGTCCTCCACCTCTCAAACCCTTGCTTGGAGAACACACTGAGGAACATCATCCTAGAAGCCAGCTGCAAACTTGAGTTCCATGCCACACACCACCTGAAAAAGCTATCCACAGTGCTAGTGCAACACCTAAGAAGTGGGGTCTCTTTCCCTATCCCTCGCAAACACCAACCACAACAGAACCTTCAACAAACCCCCCTCATAGCCAACAAACCTAGCCTAGCCACCCTACTCAATCTCCTCATCCCAGCACATACCCCACACAGACCAATTCTCAACTATAACCACAGTCAAATGCCACATATCACCAGTCCCAATTCAGTCCTAAACCTCTCATCCAGATCCCTCTCTCCTCCAGAGACATCTGTTCTATCAAAAGGCTTAACCTTTAGCCCCACACCTAAATTCAACCACACTGCCCTGGTTAAAGATCTCCTCTCATTCACCCAGAACCTCAACTGGAAATATCACTTCACTACCCAAACACAGCCCCCAAGTACTAGACCCAGTGTTGAACCCTGTCTAGAACAGTTCCGACAGCCTTCTCAAAGGGATCCTCCTCCCCTCCCCCAAAACCATCCCTTGCAGACATTTCAGGAATTCCTCACATCCAGTGTTGCCTCCCAGTCCTTCTTGAAGAACATCCCGACAACCCCCAACATCACCCCAGCTGAATCCCGTGCCATTAGGGAGCTGAAAATAGACCGCTCTATTGTCATCCTCCCGGCGGATAAAGGCTCCACAACTGTCGTACTTGACCGTGTGGAGTATGTGGCAGAAGGACTGCGTCAACTCTCTGACACCTCAACCTACAAAGCTGTTACCCAGGATCCCATTCCCTTCATCCAGACTGAGCTGCAAAAAATCCTAAAAATCCAAGGTCCCTCACACGGCCTCACAACAGCTTCCATAGACTTACTCACTCCACCTGAGCCACGTACCCCTACCTTCTACCTATTACCCAAAATCCACAAAGAAAACCATCCTGGCCGTCCCATTGTAGCAGGCTTCAAATCCCCAACCGAACGTATCTCAGCTCTGGTAGACCAGCACCTACAACCTATCACCCGCAGACTCCCATCCTACATCAAAGACACAAACCACTTCCTAGAACGCCTCAAATCCATTCCCACTCCTCTCCCACCTGAAACCTTTCTTGTCACCATAGATGCTACATCCCTTTACACAAACATCCCACATACCCATGGTCTCTCTGCCCTTGAGCACTACCTCTCCCAACGCCCACCCGAAGATCTTCCAAAAACCTCGTTCCTTATCACACTTACCAACTTCATCCTCACCCATAATTACTTCACTTTTGAAGGCCAGACCTACAAACAAATCAGGGGAACGGCCATGGGAAGCAGGATGGCTCCCTCCTATGCCAACCTCTTCATGGGCCGCATGGAGGAGGCTTTCCTGAAGACCCAACAGCTGCTTCCCCTGGCCTGGTATAGGTTTATAGATGACATCTTTGTGGTCTGGACTCATGGTGAAGAAACACTCCTTAATTTCCTCCATAACCTCAACTCCTTTTCGAATCTGAATTTCACCTGGTCCTTCTCCAAAACCCAAGCCACCTTCCTGGATGTTGACCTTCATCTTGTTGAAGCTCACATCCACACCTCTGTCCATATCAAACCCACAAACAAACAACAGTACCTTCACTTTGATAGCTGCCATCCTTTCCACTTCAAACACTCCCTTCCCTACAGCCTAGGTATTCGTGGCAAACGTATCTGCTCCAGTGACGAATCCCTCAACAACTACACCAATAACCTGACCAGTGCTTTCCTCTCCCGCAACTATCCTGCAGACCTTGTCCACAAACAGATTTCCCGAGCAATACATTCCTCCCCGTCCAACAACAATGTTCCTACCCCCAGACCACACAGAAGCATCCCCCTTGTCACCCAATATTATCCTGGCCTTGAAAACATCAACAAATTACTCCGCCAGGGATATGACTTTCTCAAGTCAACCCCTGAAATGAGATCATCCCTTGACAAAATTCTCCCCACACCACCCAGAGTTGCCTTTCGTCGCCCCCCTAACCTCCGTAACATCCTTGTTAAACCCTACAATATTCCCAGACTACCTTCTCTACCCAACGGTTCCTACCCCTGTAACCGACCCCGCTGCAAAACCTGCCCCATGCATCCCCCCACAACCACCTACTCCATCCCCGCTACTGGTAAAACATACACAATTCAAGGCAGGGCTACATGTGAAACTACACATGTCATTTATCAACTGACATGCCTGCACTGCACAGCCTTTTACATCGGCATGACAACAACCAAACTGGCTGAGCGCATGAACGGACACAGACGAACTGTCCGCCTAGGAGATGCCCAATACCCAGTAGCGGAGCATGCCCTCCAGCATAATTCTAGGGACCTAGGAACCTGCTACACCGTATGTGCCATTTGGCTTCTCCCACCCAACACCAGTCCCTCTGAACTGCAGAGATGGGAACTTGCACTCCAACACATCCTTTCATCCCGCCATCCCCCTGGACTGAACCTACGTTAAACAACCTCACTCCCATTCACTCTTCAGTCTTCTCCTCTTTCCCTTTCCTCTTTAGCCATTCACGCATCTTTTCATCCTACATAGTTGTGTTTATCTTTATACTATATACCTCTTTACTTCTGTATGCATCCTCTTTGGTTTGAAGCTGGCACAGTACTTACAGTAGAATATCTTTGGCTTCCCTCTGACAACCATGCGTCCATCCTTGCTACCCTCCCTGTTTACCTTTCCCTGTTGCTTCATAACCTGGGTTGTGAGTAACTGAATCCACTTTCCCTTCTTCCCTTTTTTCCCCTCTCTCCTCCCTGATGAAGGAACAAAGTTCCGAAAGCTAGGAATGTAAATTTTCAGTTCTGTTTTATGTGTATCTATCGGCTGTACTGAGCTGAGGTAAGTACTAACCAGCCCCTCTATCTCTTTGTTAGTATTTGTTTCACATCTTATATGAGATTTTCCATTTATCATTTAATTCTACATTTGTATTGAGTTTCTTTTCGTAGATATGATTCCAAAAAATGAAAAAGCAAATTTCTTGCAATAATACGCAAACTTTACGTTGCCATTACACATTTTATGCTCAGTTCATTGCAACAATTGCAAACATTTGTGATAAACTTTTTAGTAACTCACGCTTACTTCATAACAGCATATTATGACATTTCTCATCAGAAATTTATAGTTCAGTAACTATGCAGTTTTGTGAGATGCCTACATACAATATTTCCCAGACTTGTAGTTATTTCAATCTACTTTTGTCTGAATGTATAATCACTTCCATTTGTATACAAATAGCATTAAATTAGCTTAACAGTCTCTAGGAACTACAACATAGTATCCTTTACATCTTTCTATATGGCTGTGACATAATAATTATTTTAACCAACTTTTTATATCCTGTTCATCAGCATGTTGAATGTGATTTTTTCCATTACAGATCATAAGTATCCATTTAAATTCTTTTACATATCTTTCTGATACAGGGTGACTGGGAAATGGGTGTGGAATTTGTATAAGAAACAAGACCAATTCATTATTTTTTAAACTGTAATTTATACATGTTTTATAGATTTCATAGTAGTCACCTCCAACACATATTTATAACAACATGAAAGATTTAGGTCATGGATAGAATAAGATAGTCTCCCTGTGTTCTGTGATAACACAGTAGACCTACATGAAGATGACAGAAATGGGATATCTTTGTTAGTTTTTGTTGTTTACTTATTTTTTTTAACTGTGAGCGCTGTATAGAACTGCTAATTATAGACTATAACACAATTTCAAACTGTAGAACATATTACAGGCACTCCAAAGTTTGGTCTGTGGAATACGGTGGAACTAACTACATTTGACATCTATTACATAATTTGAAATATTGTTGCAATGAAATCGATTTATCAAGCGGATAAGGTATCTTTTTCCTGTGATATGAATTCACATTTGCAGTAACAAATTAATACTGGAGTTTATTCGGTAACAATATATTTGAAATGAGTTTGTTGTTGATTTGGATACTTACTTTGACTTGAGGCATATCTTCAGAAAAGTCTGCAGTATAAAGGAATGTTTCATTGTCTTTAACTTTAATACTGCACTTTTGTATACTGTTTATTCTTTCTTGGTCAGCAGTACACAAACATTGAAAATTTAGTGTGTGGGGTTTTGGGTCCTTATCGTTATAAATAACAACCCGTTGATCCACTTGTTAAAACAATGAACACATTTTTATTGTCACACTTCAGACATATGTCATTACACATCGAAAGTATCACATAGACAGAACATAATGGCCGCCTTGGCCCAAAGAGTTTCTGTGCGCCAGAGATGTTATGGCACGTTAGTGTTGCCACACAGCCCCCCCCCCCCCCTCCCCCCCCCCCCCCCCCTCCCTGCAGTGCAGAGCACGAGCTTCTGGCTGTTGTGGGGGGAGGGTGCAGGTGTCCCACTGTCTTCGTCCGGAGGGGGAACTGGGCAGGGCGGGGCCGGGCCAGGGTTCGAGCCCTTTTGGATGGAAAAATGTAATCACGGTGCCACACCAGTGGGAGTATGCGGCGAGCAGTTTGTGAGGTGACAGAGAGGGTGGGGGAATAGACAGAGACACAGGGTACAACACATACAGTGTCTCCGTGGCGTCAATGAAAGATTGAATGAGGGAAGGATCTAAGGAATTGGGGATCGGTCAGGAGTGGAGAATGGAAAGTTGGAAGGTGTCATCATCGGCAGAGTGGGGGGAGCGTGGATGATTAAGAGAGAATAATTTTTGTGATAGTTATACAGATGTCAGACGGTGAAAAGTGTGAGACGTCAATGGAGACTGTAGTGGGTAGTTGAATGTCGGGTGAGAAGTGTGTGACGGGCATAGCAGGAGAGGGTGGGGTGAAGGGCATGGACCCCGGACTCTGCCCAGTGAGGGTTCCTGGTGTTGTTGAAAGGAGTGTGGCCAGCGTGTCGTCCCTTGAGGAGGCGGTGGTATGGAGGACGTCGTGGTTGGTGGCGTCGGTCGCTGGAGTTGTTGTCATCAGGAGTGACCCACGCCGGCTTGAGTCGAGACACTGACACTGTCGAGAGTTTGCCTATGATACAGATGTTGAATGTATTCGACGAGCGCCTGAGTACCCTGTAAGGGCCTGTGTATGGGGGTTGCAGGGCGGCGCACACTGTATCATCCCTAAGCATCACAGCTTCACACGTGTCTAACCGCTGGTGCACGAAGTTTTAGGCGGAGTGTGTGCTTTCGGAGCGAGTGTTCTCTGTGCTCGTGTCGTCTGTCGTATGTTCTCAATTAGCACGGGGTATTCGATGGTATCTTGGAGCGATGAAGGCTCGACAAACTCGGCTGGTAGGGTCAACGGCTTGCCGTAGAGCAATTCGGCCACCGAGCACTGCAGGTCATCTTTATATACAGAACGAAGGCCTAGCAGTACCCATGGGAGGGCGTGTAACCACCGTTCCTTGGGCACATTAGCACTGTCTTTAATGTGTGGTGCCATCGTTCCACTAA